>NC_084470.1:110400662-110670662 GCF_027409185.1 Cynocephalus volans
ATTGGTTATTTCCTTGACATAATGAACAACTGTATTTCATCCTTTTCTGTGATGGCTGCTAAAGAGGTGGTGGTTAGAATTTATAACACAGGGAAATTCAGCTGGAAGAAAGCAAGCTGAGCTTCAAAGTAAACGTGCCTGCAGCTGGGTCACTATTTTGTAGGGCAGGATCTTGGGCTGTCTCTGTAAGACACCCACGCCTATTCTATGTGTCTATGCAGATCCTGAACTAAAAACTTTACAATGTCAACATTAGGCTTAGTAACAAGTGAGGCAGTACATGTCAAGTGTAATTTTCTTAAAAATTACTAACTTTTGACCTGGTATTATGTTCCTACGAACCAAAATTTAAAAGACAGAAAAAAAATAAGCAAAGTGCCAAACCTGTTCTGTAGTCTCAGAGGAAACTAGTGGGTTCGGTTTCTTATACATTCATATGCAAAATATATTTTCCCTCATTCGCAAATACTTATGCCTCATCCCACACGTACAACTTTTTACACAAATGGTATCAAGTCGTACACACTATTTTGCACCATGCTCTTTTCTCAATTTAATAATTTCAGAGACATTGTCACGTCAGTACCTAAAGAACTTCCTCATTCTTTACACAGCTTCATAGTATTCAGTTACATAGATTATACCATCATTGCTTTAACCAGACCCCTTTTGATGGATATTTAAGTTGTTTCCTATCTTCTGCTATTTAAAAGAATCCCTTAATGAATAAACATATAGGCATACCATTTCACACTTTTCCAAGTATATTAGTATAACAAATTCCTTGAAATGAATTGCCAGATCAAAGGAAATGTAAATTTGTAACTTTGTAAGATATTTTCAAATTTCACTCCATAGAGGCCATACAATTTACACTCTCAGAGTGCTTCTGTCTCCAAAGCCTTGTCATCAGTGTTTGTTGTCAAACTTTGATACGTTAAAAATAGTATCTCATAGAATCTTGAAGATGCATTTCCCATATTCGGAGTTAGTTTGAGTATATTCTCATGTTTAAAATCCATTTGTATTTCTTTTTCTGTGAATTCTTTTTTTCAATGAAACATAATTGATTATACATATGTGTGGAACACAGAGTTAACTATCAATACTTGTGTACAATATGTGATGACCAAGTCAGAATAATTGGCATATTCATCATTACAAAATGTAATCATTCTTTGTGTCCATTATTATATATTTTGCCCATATTTTTAATAAGCCTTAGAAGCTCTTTATAAATTAGGAAAACTAGCCATATGAGTAACAATTTTTTCTCTTTGTTATTGCTTATTCTAGCACTTTGTGCTTTCTTTTAAAAAGCATTTGTATTAAATTCATTTGAAATTTATACTGATATAATAAGTAATATATAGACCAAACTTTGTCTTTTCCCAGAAAATATCCCATTGTCTCAAAATCACCTATCAAATAATCTATATTATTTCCAACTAGTTTGAGTTGCCATTTTTAAAAGGTCATAAATTTCTACCTTTATCTATAAATATGTCCGAATATATCTGTATCTTTATTTATATTATCATAGTATTTTAATTATTAAAGCTGTAGAATATATTTTAATGCCTGGTAGGCCTAGTCCCCCTTATTTTTATTTCATCTAATTTTCCTACCTAGTCTACTTTATTTATTTTCTTTCAAACAATGTTCATACATTTCTAATTGCCTCCAGAAATCCTGATGCTATTTTTATAAGGATGGAACTGAATTTAGAGGTTAACTTAGGTAGAATTAATAGCTTTATGATGTTGAGGTTTTCTAATCAATTATATGATTATACTTTCTATTTGTCTCCTGTATCTCTCACAAGAGCTTAGAGTTTTTTTTTACATAGATCTTGCACGTTTTCATTGTTTATTTGTTGATATTTTATAATTATATATAAAATTATATATAATGTTTTATATATTAATATTAAGTAACTTAGAAGTGCTACTTTTAAAAATGGTATGTAGACTTCACTCTCAGATTCCTGTCTTTAAAAACCCATACTTTCAAATGTTTATATTACTCTATTGGATTATCATTCATCTAACTGCTACAAACATCTGTGGTCTTTTTGTTACTAGGATTTGTTGTCATTTTACCTAAAGCACAGAAATTTTACCAGGTGAAAAACAATAACCTGATTAATTAGATTGTCATCTAGTTTTTAATAAAGCATATCTGCAGTGTATAAAGTGGCACCAAAGGTTGGACCTGAAGGATCTCGGCCCTTATATAATTTGCAAACAGAGAAAATAAGGCAGGCAAACCTAGCCAAGTCATTCTCAAGTGTGTGAAACAAGAAAGAAACCAGGTGTTGGTGTGACAGGTAGAACAGAGCTAACTTGGGGAAGATTTTGGAAACTCTGGGCCTTCTCTTTGTTTTAATTATGGATTATGAGAACAGAGAGAGAGAGTGACAGAGTGAGCACAAACAAATGTAAATGGAAAAAATTAACAGATCGCCTAACCCACACTGGGATATGTTAGAATATATTTTCTGCTATTTGCTAATGTCCACCATAAAAATAAGGATTAGCACTTAGTTCCGTGGGATTCTACCTGATTCGAAACATTCATTCAATTATAAGGAACATATGATGCAGATTAGTTTTCCTAGGGTACACGAGTGCCATTTACTGACCTGGAATAAGTGCTTTGTTCAATGGCTCTCAAGTGTGCATCATTCACCTTGCATAGGTGAACAGCCAGCCCCCAGCAATCAGTTTACAATACCCTCAGCATTTTTTCTCTTTACATACATGAATTAACTAAAAATTTAAGTTATAGATAACAGGTTCCTTAGGAAATATATTGGACTTGTGATTTTTTAAAATAAAGAAAAATGTAAATTTAGAATGAAAAACTGAAGAAATTTACAGCACAGTAGTAGAAACCTGGTTAACATTAAACTGTTTTTAAAATTATAAATTCTATTTAATTTATTTACCTGGTAGATGAAAATAATGTGTGATAAGAATTCTGAGTTATATAATTATTTTATTAGCTTTCAAAAACATTTTCAGTTACAAATAATACGAAAGCATCTAAATGTCAAGAAGGAAAATAGAAAATAACTTTATGAAGAGAAAACAAAAATATTCTGAGGTCCTATTGAATATTTTTTACAAATGCCAGCCTCTTTACCACTAGACTTCCTTTAGACTCTTCACACTGATCCTATTCTTAGGAGACAATACCATGCCTTAGTACACATACCCTGCTTTTTCCTAGAGCAGTTATTGTGGAGTCCTCTGTGAATTGTTTAATTCTTCATTATCCTTCCTTGTGAATGAATTGGGAAGTGATCTTCATTGCCTGATAACCTGACAGATTGCTTTGTGTCTGAGTTTCTAAGGGAAAGCACCAGGGTGTGCTAATTACTCAGTCCTTTGTGCACTGTTGACTTTCACCTGCTCTGAAAAACTGGATTGCGGCTTAGTTCTCATCTTCAAATGCCTCTTTCTCCTAATCCCCTTTTTTGTGTTGTGGCACAGAATAAAGATATTTATTTGAGAAAGAGAGATATGGATTACTGAGGGGGAAAAGAGGGTAAATGAAAATGATCGTTCAGTATTAGCAAAGAGAAATGTCATTTGAGTGGGGGAAAAAACATTGACAGATTTAGATTAGTGAAACTGAATCATTTTATAAATCTCTGAAAATTCTTCTTCCTGAATATAGAGAAGTACAACAAACAGGTTTTAGGTGATTTTTTTCCAGAGTGAATACCTCCAATTAGGAGTGAGTCTTTTAAAAGAAAAGTGGAAGGGAAGGGCAGGGAGGGGAAAGAAAGGAAAGAATGAACAAGTCTTGAAATTAGCATTAATCAGATGCTTTCCTTGTTCACAAGAATTGATGGCCCTGGGGTGGAGAATGGGGGTGAGAAAGAAAACTTGATTAGTTTTGAAGACTTTTTAAAAAGACAAATGGCAATTTGGAAAGAATATGTATTATCTCTGGATGGTCACATCAGAAATGGTTTATCTTCCCATTTTTTGTTTACAAACTCCGTTGTTTAATTTTCTACGATAAGTACATACTACTTTTGTAATCAATTAAAAAGTAGCTGGTGAGGGCAGATGATTTCAGAGTAGAGTAATTTGGAGTAACCACAGTGGCCAGGGGGAAGATCTGCGGGGTGAGTCAGAAGCCCTGAGGTGGAAGCCCGCAGAAGGACAGAAGGACAGAAGGACGTCTCCATGTACATTTCAGTGATGACCCAGGAAAACTTTTGATGAAATGTTAATTTTTTCTTATTTCTCATGTTTTGCCTACATTTCTTTCTCCGATAGTTGCTAGTGGTAATCAAACAAACAAAAACCTTGAAGATACAGCAAAAACAAACCCAGAACCTAAATAGGAATGGTCAGAGAAATAAAGGAGACTATATCTGAGACACAAAGATAGTGTTAGGAAAGCACTGAAGCGTGGGAGATTACGGTTTTTTTGAGGTTTCATGACAGGGAGCAGGGGCATGACGTTTTCACAACATTGGTAACATCTGGAAGAGGTGAGGCACTTTAAAGAGAACAAGATTCCTCTAGGAAGGAAAGCTAGAGGAGTATAAATGGGATGGTTCCCATCCCCCGTTCTCTGAGTATAAAACTTTCCCTCCTCTTATAAGTGGAGTCAGTATCTCACTCCACTATCAGTGTCAAGTGTTTGCCCCTTGATACATCTCCATCTAAAAACAAAAGGGAAAAAGGTGGGGAAACTGAACAAGGGAATAAAATATTGCTGGGTTTAAACTAGATGCATGCATACTTTTAACTACATTAAAACCCCAGCACCTGCTTTCCTCTCCAGGAGTTGCCAGTAAGCAGAAATAGTGCTTTAGAGTGTCAGTACATTCAAAGGCTATAAATCTCTACAAAATCTTGAAACACCAAGAAAATGCAGTCCATCTTTCAAGGTTACCTAGAGAAATTCAGAGACCTTTGCACACAATCTGATTCTCTGGATGTCTTTCCTCCCAGAATAAACTGTTTTGTAAAAATTACAAGGAGAGAGAGAGAGAGAGAAAAAAAAAAAAGATACAGAAGCATTTGTTTTCTTGGGATGGTAAAGAAAATAATTATACATGGGAACCCCTTAGACAGCCAAGGAGTCTGCAGGAAGGCTAATGCTATTAGGAAAGGGACAGCTTTGTTTTATAGTCCCTGATGTCTGTTTTTTAGTGTGGAGGGAGACGTGCACTTTCAGAGCTGCGCTGGCAAGTCATGCAATATATCTGACACGCTGCCCTCTGGGAAAACCCGCCAGGGGGGGAATTGTTCCAGTGGTGCACTACAGCTTGTAACTCGGAATCCCATCGGAGAACTTTATAGTTGCTTGTCAGTCAGTGGGAAGATAAAAGACGCAGCTTCTTTTCAAGCAATTTGAATTCATTTCCCCATAATGAGTTAGAGGGTCAGGCAGCAGGAGGGAGTTCGCCTGCGATCTTAGGAAGTGTATTTTGTGGGTGGAAGAAGAGAGCTGTGGAGAAAAGGCAGCTAATGTGTATCTCGAAGCTGTAGAGGCTTGTTGTTTACTTCTTTTTAGGACCACTTATCCTGATTTCAGGGCCCAAATTTTTAGAAGAAAAGGTCAACGAAAGCACAACCCTATGGGTTTAAAAAATAAAAACCCAATGTATGAACATTGAAACTCAGTAAAAGTCTAAAGCAGCAGGTGATAATATTTCATTCTTTCATCAAGAGCCAGCACGTGAAAGACACTGTACTATAGTTTCTTCACATTATGCAATTATTGACTATACAATTTATTTTAGAGACATAGAAGAAATTAAATGAGTGTCATGTTAGGAGTTCTTTTGGGTGTAGACAACAGCCCTGTACCTCTCTCTCTGACCATTTCAGATATTATTTTCAAATCAGCCCAAGAGATATTAAGAATAATGACTGTGGGAAGACTTATGTACAAAGCAAGTATTAATAAGAAAAAGCAGTGAGAATATAGGGGAAACAGATATTTATTCTCTTTCTATTTATTTAGGAAGCAAATTTCTCCTATGCACAAAAGAAATTTCAGTTATGCCTTTGCATGAAGTTCCAACACATTTCTGAAGGCATAAGTACACACAAATATAAACACACAGGAAATTTTTAAAAAGTTTTATCTGGGTTAAAAGTCATTGCTGTATTGTTGGCAAAAATATGAATGGGCAATAATAAATAAGATATATGTCATTTCAAACATTTGGCTATAGAATATATACCCACTGAATATATTGACACTTCTGATTGTATATCATGTCATGGTCAATAAAGCTATAGAAATGTGCAATTAGGACATATTCTTCCACAAGAATGGAGTTAAGCACTAATTTATCAAACTTATTTCAGAATTCATCTGTTCTCAACACTCACACAGCAGCTTATTGAATTTGTGTCTGATATCTAATTGGCTGTTTTCTTGACATAATGAACAAGTATATACTCTATGCTGCTGTATCTGTCAGAGTGACAATGTAATGATGGAATGCAAATTGCAACCATGGGCTGCACCCTGAGTCAGGGAATGCAGCCCACAGAGGCATGAGAGGTACAGGATTTCAGTGTTCTTGTGGCTCAAGTTCATGTTTCAAACTCTGCAGAGCATCTTTGTAAAGGAATCTCCCTTTTCTAACTCCTCATGACAGGAGACTGTGAGAAGGAAAATGAGATCAGCAGATCACCCCAAATGATGTACCTTTGGCTTTAGAAGGATTTGCATCGTTTAAAAAATAAAATAAAATCCCCCTTTTAAAAAGAGAAAGTATTTAAAGCATTTAAAAATTCTCAAACCATTTTAAACTCATACCATCGCTGAGTTGAGGGTCTCTAGTTCATACATGGTGAGGTTCACATGGGGAAACCAGAAAGGGAGCAGGTATATAACATTTTGAACCTAGAGTTGTATATCACTGATATGTCTGTCTAGTGTTGATTTTTGCATGCTTTGTTATGGCAAGTGCTTGTTTAATAAATAGCAATATTAGAGTCAGTTTTTAGATATTTGTAGACTGAAAATATAACCATTATACTTAATTATCTGGATTTTTGAATGAGGAGATTCTCAATAGATAAGTGTCTGCTCTCAATTGATATTAATTGATTTTTATTCTGGTCATATCCCTTTGGGGGAGGTATCAAAGGAGCTGGCTACATAGGAAATAGAAGAACTCTGACCATCTAGGGCTATGTCCTTATCCAGCCTCTAAGACACAGTCCTACAACAGGGGATTCCCTTCTCTGATTCCTGAACTACTTCTGTGGGGATCTAAAAGTAGGACTCTTTGGATGGTGATGGGTCTTCATCATTGTATAGAGTCATGAGAATCACAAAGCTTATGCTTTGACACCTTCCATAGATATATTAGATGGCTCTGAAATCATCTTCTGCACACTAGGAGCCCACATAGAACTTTGTGTGAAGTTCTTATGACCAATGAGTTACTTTCCTAACTGTTAGTGATACAGAAACTAAGGTTCTTGGAAGAATATTTAGGTGAAAAAAACAAGTTTTATATAGTTTTCAGAGAATTTGGATTCTTTATTTGTAAATAGGGTTGTAAATAAATTTTGACAGTTTTTTGTTTTGTTTTGTTCTGTTTTCCTAGTCATATACCTTTGGGGGAGATACAAAAAACATTTTACACCTGAGGAACAGAAATCAGAAATCATAGAATTAAGTTTAGATATTTGCTCATTTATTCATTCCTTTGCTCATGCAACAAACATGTATCTGGCTTGTTTCATGAAGCAAGCAATAAAAATAATTATTGGTGCTAGGGCTACAGTGATGAACTAAGTAGACATGGTCCCTGCACTGAAGGGGCTTGTGGTTTACAAGGGGAGAGAGAGATTAAACAAGTAATGGTATAGGGAGTTTCAAGATGGCGGCAGCTGCGGCGGCTGGCGCGGAGTAGCTGAGGTGGAAAAGGTGGCCACTGGGCCTCAGGCAGCCGGGAAACTTGTGGACCTTCCTCTGGCCATCTCTTAAGGGAGGACTGCTGCTGCTGGCCGGTCGTGGGGGCTCAATGCCACTTTGCCCCCGGCAGGAGAGGCTGCCTCATTTACAGGCAACAGCTTTGAAGTGTGGAGCAGGAAAAGAACTGATTCTTAGCTGCAAAAGTGAGTCTTGAAACAGGGAACACGGCGCCAGGGCTGCTGTGGATGCAGCCAGGATCCCGGAGGCTGGGGCCGCACTGAAGGCGGCCAGCTGCCCTATCCAGGATTCGAGGTTTCAAGCCGGCATTAAAGAAGACTCCTGGGAGCGCCCGAGCGGCGCCGCGACTGAACAGCCCGAGGCGGCAGCGCCGAGAACACGGAAGGCAACAAACCAAAGACAGAGCGAGCGCCCGACCTGGCACAGCACTGTGAGTGATCCCTGGCACAGCTCTGTTCGGGGGGTGGATGCCCACGCGGCTCCCCGCCTGCACCACCAGGCCACTCATTGCCCCGGTGCTGCCTCCATTTTCCCAGGTGCGGGCAGCTCCGCCCTGCTCGGCCATCACTGAGCCCATTTGCTTGGCCTGGCGCGGGGCTTTCCGGACCCTGCGGGCCGACCTCCTCTCCCACTCCCTCCACGGTTCTCTGGCAGGGCTGGGGGTGTGGGGCGTCCCGACCAGTTTTGGGAGGGCTAGGAAGTACGGGCGGGCCGACTGTCACTCCACCACACCCTGGACTCCGCCCCGGTAAACTTCCTGTTACTGGGAGGCAGATACCATCTCTGCCACCACCAGTTTGGAAAAAAGCCTAACGAATTTCTGGTTGGGAATAGTGTGGTAGGAGAGTTCCCAGGTCCGCTTGAACCTGCCGGAGAGCAGGCTGCAGGCGGGCACTAGACTCGGTTTATACCGGGGGGATACAAAGGTGAACAAGACCCGAGAAAGATCTACACAGTGCTACAAAGGCACCCAGAGAGACTGGTCGTCTGTGCCTAGAAGAAACCTGGTAGACTTCCTGGGCGAGGCGGTGCTGAGCAGGGTCTTGAAGGCCCAGCTGATAGACGAGGGGTGCAGAAGACACGCCCCAACCCAGCACAGTGTGTACAGAGTGGGGAGACGTGCGGCCAGGGAGGTGGAGACTCGACAGAAACCATACACCCGGTGGGGTCGCCACTGCACGATCTAACAGCCTGGGCCAGAGCACACGGAACGGGGAGAAGTCCTGTACAGAAAGTGAAAGCTCAACAGAGATCACACACCCTGTGGTACGTGATCCACCAGCCCAGCAGAGTACAAGCTGACCAGAAAGGTGGATCCCCGGAGAAGCCCAAGACCCGGGGCAACCACACACACAAGACACTAGAGGCCAACTGAGCAGTCACGGCGGGAGCCATACCAAATTGGCAACCACAGCAACATCCTAGTTAGTCATTAGTCTTAAACCGGTGGACTGTGAAACCCCCTGCCACAATGAATAAACACCAAAAAAAAGACACCAGAAATACAAAAAATCAAGAAAGTACACCACCAAAAGTTAATAAATCTCATACTCTAGATCCTATAGAACAAGAAGCCCTTGAAATAACTGACAAGGAATTTCGAGTGATAATTCTAAGGAAACTGAATGAGATACAAGAAAACTCAGCTAGACATCATGATGAAATGAGGAAAAGTATACAGGATCTGAAAGAGGAAATATACAAGGAAATCAATGTCCTGAAAAAAAATGTAGCAGAACTTGCTGAACTGAAGAAGTTATTCAGCGAAATAAAAAACACAACGGAGAGTTTAACCAGCAGGCTTGTCGAAGTTGAAGAGAGAACCTCTGAACTTGAAGATGGGCTGTTTGAAATAACACAAGCAGACAAAAAGAAAGAAAAAAGAATCAAGGACATGGAAGAAAATCTGAGAGAGATATCAGACAACCTCAAGCGCTCAAATATCCGAGTCATGGGTATTCCAGAAGGGGAGGAAAATGGAGATTCCATTGAAAACATATTCAACAAAATAGTGGCAGAAAACTTCCCAGGTATAGGAAAAATCACAGATCTTCAGATCCAGGAAGCTCAACGATCTCCAAACGTATTCAACCCAAAAAGGCCTTCTCCAAGACATGTCATAGTCAAATTGGCAAAACTCAGAGATAAAGAGAGAATCTTAAAAGCTGCAAGAGAGAAGCATCAAATCACCTATAAGGGAGCCCCAATCAGGTTAACATCAGACTTTTCATCACAAACCCTAAAAGCTAGAAAGGAATGGGATGATATTTTCAAAATACTAAAAGACAAAGATTGCCAGCCAAGAATACTCTACCCTGCAAGGCTATCCTTCCGAAATGAGGGGCAAATAGTATATTTCTCAGACAAACAAAAACTGCGGGAGTTCACTACCACAAGACCACCCTTACAAGAAATCCTCAAGGGAGTACTGGGTTTGGTTCCTGAAAAATAACTACCACTGCCATAAAAACCTAAGAAAAATCTAAACCCGCTAGTACAATAAAAATGGCATTCATGAAGAGAAAACAAGCTAACAAAAACACTATCTACAACCTAAGGAACCAACAAACAAAGAAACCAAACAGTAAATCAGAAAGCAAGGAACAAAAGACACCTAAGACAACCAAACAACCAATAAAATGCTAGGAATAAATCAGCACCTTTCAATAACAACTCTTAATGTTAAAGGCTTAAATTCCCCAATTAAAAGACACAGACTGGCTGACTGGATCAAAAAGGAGGACCCAACTATATGCTGCCTACAAGAGACCCACCTCACCCATAAAGATTCACACAGACTAAGAGTGAAAGGATGGAAAAAGATTTACCATGCAAACAGAAAAGAAAAACGAGCTGGAGTGGCTATTCTTATATCTGACAAAATAGACTTTAAACTAAAAACCATAAAAAGAGACAATGAGGGACACTACTTAATGATAAAAGGACTGATCCATCAAGAAGACATAACAATCATAAATATGTACGCACCCAATGTTGGAGCAGCCAGATTTATAAAACAAACTCTATTAGACCTAAAGAAGGAAATAGACACTAATACCATAATAGCAGGGGACCTGAACACTCCACTGTCAATATTAGACAGATCATCTAGGCAAAGAATCAGTAGAGAAACACAAGATCTAAACAAGACTCTAGACCAATTGGAATTGGCAGATATCTACAGAACATTCCACCCAACAACCTCAGAATATTCATTCTTCTCAGCAGCACATGGATCATTCTCCAAGATAGATCACATATTAGGTCACAAATCAAGTCTCAATAAATTCAAAAAAATTGGAATTATCCCATGTATCTTCTCAGACCACAATGGATTAAAACTAGAAATTAATAACAAACAAAACTCTGGAAACTATACAAACACATGGAAATTAAACAGCATTCTACTTAATGACATATGGGTCCAAGAAGAAATCAAGCAGGAAATCAAAAAGTTTATTGAAACTAATGAAAACAATGATACATCATACCAAAACCTGTGGGATACAGCAAAAGCAGTATTGAGGGGAAAATTTATTGCATTAAATGCTCACTTCAGAAGAATGGAAAGATGGCAAGTGAACAACCTAACACTTCACCTTAAAGAACTAGAAAAACAAGAACAATCCAATCCTAAAGTTAGCAGACGGAAAGAAATCATTAAGATCAGAGCAGAACTGAATGAAATTGAAAACCAAAAAACAATTCAAAAGATCAACGAATCAAAAAGTTGGTTTTTTGAAAAGATAAATAAAATTGACAAACCATTAGCATGGCTAACAAAAAAAAGAAGAGAGAAGACTCAAATAACAAAAATTAGAAATGAAAAAGGTGATATTACAACTGATTCATCTGAAATACAAGGAATCATTCGAGACTACTATAAACAACTATACGCCAACAAATTTGAAAATCTGGAGGAAATGGATAAATTTCTGGACACACACAAGCTCCCAAAACTGAACCGTGAAGACGTAGAAAATTTGAACAGACCAATAACAATAAAGGAGATTGAAGCTGTTATCAGAAGGCTCCCAACAAAGAAAAGCCCAGGACCAGATGGATTCACAGCAGAATTTTACCAAACATTCAAAGAGGAATTGACACCGATTCTTTACAAACTATTCCAAAAGATTGAAACGGACGCAAATCTCCCAAACTCATTCTATGAAGCAAACATCATCCTGATACCAAAACCAGGTAAAGATATAACCAAAAAAGAAAACTACAGGCCGATATCCTTGATGAATATAGATGCAAAAATCCTCACTAAAATACTAGCAAACAGAATACAGCAACACATATGTAAAATTATTCATCACGATCAAGTGGGATTCATCCCAGGGATGCAAGGTTGGTTCAACATACACAAATCAATAAATGTGATACACCATATTAATAAACTCAAACACAAGGACCATATGATCATCTCTATAGATGCTGAAAAAGCATTTGATAAAGTTCAGCACTCATTCATGACAAAGACCCTCTATAAGTTAGGTATAGAGGGAAAGTATCTCAACATAATTAAAGCCATATATGCCAAACCCACTGCCAATATCATCCTGAATGGGGAAAAGCTGAAAGCTTTTCCTTTAAGAACAGGCACTAGACAAGGATGCCCACTCTCACCACTCCTATTCAACATAGTGTTGGAAGTACTAGCCAGAGCAATCAGAGAAGAGAAGGAAATAAAGGGCATCCAGATTGGAAAAGATGAAGTCAAACTGTCCTTGTTTGCAGATGACATGATCCTATATATCGAACAGCCTAAAACCTCTACAAAAAAACTCTTGGAATTGATAAATGATTTCAGCACAGTAGCAGGATACAAAATCAACACACAAAAATCAGTAGCATTTCTTTTCTCCAATAGTGAACATGCAGAAGGAGAAATCAAGAAAGCCTGCCCATTTACAATAGCCACCAAAAAAATAAAATACTTAGGAATTGAGTTAACCAAGGAGGTGAAAAATCTCTATAATGAGAACTACAAACCACTGCTGAGAGAAATTAGAGAGGATACAAGAAGATGGAAAGATATCCCATGCTCTTGGATTGGAAGAATCAACATAGTGAAAATGTCCATACTACCCAAAGTGATATACAAATTCAATGCAATCCCCATCAAAATTCCAAAGACATTTTTCTCAGAAATGGAAAAAACTATTCAGACATTTATATGGAACAATAAAAGACCACGCATAGCCAAAGCAATGCTCAGCAAAAAAAATAAAGCTGGAGGCATAACACTACCTGACTTTAAGCTATACTACAAAGCTATAATAACCAAAACAGTATGGTACTGGCATAAAAACAGACACACTGACCAATGGAATAGAATAGAGAATCCAGAAATCAACCCTCACACTTACTGCCATCTGATCTTTGACAAAGGCACCAAGCCTATTCACTGGGGAAGGGACTGCCTCTTCAGCAAGTGGTGCTGGGATAACTGGATATCGATATGCAGGAGAATGAAACTAGATCCATACCTCTCACCGTATACTAAAATCAACTCAAAATGGATCAAGGATTTAAATATACACCCTGAGACAATAAAACTTCTTAAAGAAAACATAGGGGAAACACTTCAGGAAATAGGACTGGGCACAGACTTCATGAATACGACCCCAAAAGCACGGGCAACCAAAGGAAAAATAAACAAATGGGATTATATCAAACTAAAAAGCTTCTGCACAGCAAAAGAAACAATTAAAAGAGTTAAAAGACAACCAACAGAGTGGGAGAAAATATTTGCAAAATATACATCTGACAAAGGATTAATATCCAGAATATATAAGGAACTCAAACAACTTTACAAGAAGAAAACTAGCAACCCAATTAAAAAATGGGCAAAAGAGCTAAGTAGGCATTTCTCTAAGGAAGATATCCAAATGGCGAACAGACATATGAAAAAATGCTCAACATCACTCAGCATCCGGGAAATGCAAATCAAAACCACATTGAGATACCATCTAACCCCTGTTAGGATGGCTAAAATCCAAAAGACTATGAACGATAAATGCTGGCGAGGCTGCGGAGAAAAAGGAACTCTCATACATTGTTGGTGGGACTGCAAAATGGTGCAGCCTCTATGGAAAATGGTATGGAGGTTCCTTAAACAATTGCAAATAGATCTACCATACGACCCAGCCATCCCACTGTTGGGAATATACCCAGAGGAATGGAAATCATCAAGTCGAAGGTATACCTGTTCCCCAATGTTCATCGCAGCACTCTTTACAATAGCCAAGAGTTGGAACCAGCCCAAATGCCCATCATCAGATGAGTGGATACGGAAAATGTGGTACATCTACACAATGGAATACTACTCAGCTATAAAAACGAATGAAATACTGCCATTTGCAACAACATGGATGGACCTCGAGAGAATTATATTAAGTGAAACAAGTCAGGCACAGAAAGAGAAATACCACATGTTCTCACTTATTGGTGGGAGCTAAAAATTAATATATAAATTCACACACACACATACACACATACACACACAAACCGGGGGGGGGGGGAAGAAGATATAACAACCACAATTATTTGAAGTTGATACAACAAGCAAACAGAAAGGACATTGTTGGGGGGGAGGGGGGGAGGGAGAAGGGAGGGAGGTTTTGGTGATGGGGAGCATTAATCAGCTACAATGTATATCGACAAAATAAAATTTAAAAAAAAAAAAAAAAAGTAATGGTATAGGAATATAAAATTGCAAACTTTAATAAGGATTAAAGTAAAAGTAGATATCAGTAATGTTGCATAATAAGTTGCTTAATATACATTGAAGGAACAGGAAAGACCTATTGGAGCTGATGACATTTAGGGTAACTATGAAAGATGAGTAGGTGCCAACTCAGAGAAGAATAGAAGGAAGAGGATTCCAGAATGGCGTTTGTGAAAGATGGAAGGAGGGTGAAATTGGGGTGGGTCTGAGGAAATGAAAGAAGGTCAGTGCAGCTGGGACAGAGTGAATGTGGACGAGAATGACATAAGACCATACTGAAAAGCTGGACAGAAGCTACTTCATGCAGAATCCTGGGTGCTATTTTAAGGACCTTGGCATAGAATTGCACTTACTACAAAGAATTGTCAATATTTTCTCAGTCCTTACACAGATGTAGATTTAGTAGTGATGGAATATTTCTTTTCCTTCACAGAGAGTTTTGTTAAAATGATACCAGTTATAAATGTGTTATATTTTCATTTTGGCATGCCGTCACTTTTCCTATGGAGATATACAAATCTGTTTACATGCATAGCTGTATTCATATATAATGTATTTGAGATCTTACTACAAACACATCTTATATCCTACTTTATACATTTAACATTACATCATAAGTATTTCTCATATTACACAAAAGACACTCATAAAAATAATTCTCAGTAGATACATAATATGCCATCTATGGATGCAACAAAATGTATTAACCATTCCCTTATTTTTGGATATTTGGGCTTAATATTTTACTATTAGAAAGAGTATTTATTATTAACATATGCTTCTGCATATTTCCCTAATATGTATATCTAAAAAGGAATTGCTAAATTAAAGGTTGGTAATAATTTTTAAAACACTTGATATGCAAAATGCTTTCAAAAAATATCACATCAATTTACATGCCTCCTAACAGTGTACAAATATGTTCATCTGTCTATAATTGTGCTAATTTGATAGATAAAAATGGTAGTTTGCCATAATTTGCATTTCTTTCATTCCTTTTGAGATCAGTTTCCATATGTTTTCTATTTATTTGTTTGTCTCTCTCATTTGTCTGCTCACACAGTTTGCCCAGAAGATTTTAGAAGTTCTAAAATTTGTTTTGATATTTATGGTAGCTTAAATATTATAGGTAGGTAATTATTAGTCATGACAATCTTATTTTATCCAGTTCATCTTTTTGGCTTGTTTATGAGGTTTAGGACTTATGTTTTGGATTTTTGATTATTAAATTTCTTCTTTTTTTTTTTTGTAAAAATATTTTCTCCATCCAGAGTTGAAACATACATGTTGTTTTATTTTGCTAAATTTATCAGATATTTAAATTTGTATGTATGATGGTGCCTGCTTCTGGGCTATTTATTCCTTCCCTTTATACCTGTGTTTCCAGATCATCACTGTGCTTACTTAATCTTTGTGTTTTAATATCTCAAATATTTAGAAAATACCTTTGTAACTTAAAGTCACTATCTTTCCTCTCTTTTTGTTAAAAGGTCTTAGTTCTTCTGATATGTATATTCTTCCAACTGAACACTAGATTGAGTTGAAAAATGTCACTGATACTTTTACTGGACTCTCCTTCTTAAAAATTGATTCTTGAAGAATTTATATCTTCAAATATTTCTCATCTGAAACTGTTATGATTCCATTTATTTAAGCATTTCAAGTATTGCAATAAAGTTTTGTATTTTCTTCATAAGGCCTTATATTTTTTGTTAGTGTTTGCCCAGGTATTATACTTTTGTAGTTATGATTGTGTTCACCTATTTTTGTTATAATATTAAAAGAATCATTGCTATCATATCTGTGTTTTAAAAACATGCCATTTTCACAAACACTTTGTTTAAATGTTTACAAATCTCCAGGTTAATAATTTCTCCAGCGCTATGAAGACAGAAAATACAGAGGTCCTTACACTTAACTGAGTGGGCTGGACTCACGTTTTTTATGTGAAATCAGCTGGATATAACACATTAACAGACAGGATAAACGCATTTATTTTGAACAAAAAAAACTCAAATTCAAGTTCCAGATCACAAATATAACTCATGTGATATGATTGTGTTAAATAACCCACAACACCAAACTACCTGACTAATTATTTGTTTTCAGTAATTCATCTGAGATTATTAAAATAAGCTTATGAAGTAAACAGAGAATGTTTAAAATATTCATACCCATTTTTAAAATTCCAAGAAGGAGAATTACTGGATTTCTCAGAACTCTATGGATTGAATGAATTGTGGTGACTCCATTTTTTGATAAAGATATATATTTATTTTATTAAAGCTATAGAACAGTATCATAAAATTCAATAATTACAAAATATTACAGTAGATTTTAGATAGATAACTGTGAACAAAGATGGAAAGATACACACCAAAATACACCAAAATATTAACAAGACAGCAATGATTTTCTTGAGATTTTAGATAAATTCTAGCTTTTCTCTTCGTGCTTTCTGATAATAGTCTTAAAATTCACAATAAATAATATTTCTTTTATTATCCAACAAAGAAGAAATGCATGAAGCCAAGAGAAAAAAAGGGGGGCTGTAGCCTGTGGCACATTTCATTTTGTAGCAAAACCGTTAGAACATTTTAGAAAACAACAGACCTGAAACCCCAAACTCTCCTGAGAACATGGGAACAAGAGGTTTGAATTCATTATGAAAGAGATGTTCAAAATCTTGGGCCTCAGTTTCTTTCGGAAGCCTAACCAATTTCAATTACTGTTTATTGTCATCTTGTTCTTACTTGAATCCCTTCCACTTAAAGTGGTTCACTTTCACTTCTCCTTAATAATTTATTCCTTTATGATAATAGAGTTTCTTATTATCTTTTTGATTTGTACCCTGTTTCCTGTTTAATGATTTATTCGTAATGGCATATGTGCAAAAGTTATCATACTAGAAAAATTATTATGCTATAATAATTATGGTACCATCAAACTGAATTAAATTATGTTTCATTGTAAATAGTAAAATATATTAATTTTTTTAAAAGCCTTTTTATGCCAGTGAGGATAAATAAAGTTACCTTCATATACTTTCATTAAACATCATGACAGCATAAGCCAAATTGGCAGAACTGATAACAAATCAACTCCCTCCTCTTAACACTCCTCTCCAAGTAGTTCTGAAATCAGCTTTCTTAGGACTATAAATTCTATGCAATATTTTTAACAGAATCTGTGCATTCTTTGAATACAAGTCTCACCTCCATTTTGTGTGGATATATGTGGGCAGATCTTAGAACAATGAGGTGTTCTTTCAGATGTTTAAGATGAAAATGAACCTGTGTTTTAAATGTGCATTCTAATTTTCCCTTTGAACATCAGAACAGCACTACCCAATAGAAATATAATGTGAACTCTACATGTATGCACATTTTTAAAAAGTAAAAAGAAACAATTGAAATTAATTTTGTAATATGTCTTATTTAATCCAGTATAGCCAGAATATCATCATTTCAATGTGCAATCAAAATCTTAAAGTTAATAATGAGATAATACGTTATTTCTTCATACTAAGTCTACGTGTATGTTTTACACTTAAAAGACTCTTCAATTTGTATGTTTTTTTTATCAGGCATATTCTATCTGTATTTAGATTTCATAAAATTTGCAGTTGAGAAAGTGGATTCACTATGCTGTTCCAAACATATTTAAAGTTGTTATAAATATATTTAAAAGTTTTCTCGTAATTGAATCAATTATCAGGTTATAATTTAAATTAACCAAAATTAAATAAAATCAGAAATTCAGTTTTTCATCCACATTTTAAGTGCTCAATAGCCACATGTGGATAGTGGCTATTGTATTGGACAGCATAGGTTTAGAACACATGCATGAGATGTTAACATGGTGGAAAAGTTAACAGTTTAATCAGTGCCAAACTATCGGGACTGTTTTGTCTGCTGGATTTCAAGGAATATCCAGTGACTGATTTTTTTCCCTTATTAAATCAACTGGCTGGCTGGTTGGTTCAATTGATAGAATCAAACAGTTGCTTTGGTTTTATGTACAAATCATCTCCTTTATTCTAGGTCCTCCTATTTTTTAAGGCAAATATTTGTGCCAAATTATTCTAAAGCCTAACTCCCCTCAATATCCCTGTAATCCTTGGGATAGCCCTCGATTTAATTGTTATACATTAAATTGGGGGGGAAATAAAGAACATCTATATTAAGGGAAACAAATTATGTAGTTAATGTTGTACTATCATATTTTGTTCTTGCTTCTCAACTGTCTTATAAATCATGCAAATAAGTACAATAAACATTTATTGAGTGATTCCATAATACTTTGGATCTACAGGTCCATCATTTGTGATAACACACAGAAGTTGGCCCAGAAAAGCTGAACGGATGTTGTATGTCAAATCACTCCTTCCATCAAGTTTAGAGCAGCATTTCTTCTCCAGCATTACAACTTGGTGCAATAGCACATGGCAGTATTGGCATTTCTGATATGACTTCTTTTGGCTAGCTCAGCATTCTTAAAAAATAAATAAGTTTTTCACTCTGTGATTGAAAGGGTTAAATAGTACCAATTCATTACCACTCACAAAAGGATTTATTTTGTTCTCATAAATCAGTTTTATTCCACATTTTTATTATTCCCTTGGGTGAGCTACTCCAATTGAAATCAATACAAGTGCAAGCGACACAATCAATCTAGATATTTGATTATGGATTAGAGATCCCCAGATGTGCTTTTTAGCCAGTTGCTTTCTGACTGTCTCCCTGAAGAACTGCATATTCTTATTGGCATCTTGGAGTTATGAACATGTTTAAAAAGCAGATAATTTTCATTTGTTTACTGAATGGGAGCCTGAAGAATGAGCAAGGTTTAAAAGATAAAGACTTAAAATACGTGACTATAACATTGTTTTAAAAAACTGCTCAAATTTCTCAATATTTTTCTTAAGATAAAGTCATTTTAAATAACTTTATTCTTTCTTTTTAAAAAAGTCTGTTAATACAATTGGTGGTTTTCAGCTGCATTCTTGGGATGCTATTAGGTAAGTGATTACTTCTCATGACAGAGATGTTATGTATTTTCACACATTTATTTTGGAGCTGAATCATACCAACTGGTTCAGGTTAACAGTAGGAAAACGGTTAAGGTGAATAGAATGCCTTTGAAGGGGCGCAGGCTAGTTCTTTTCATTTCTACAATTATCCAGGCTGGAAAGCCACCATCTGGGGGATTTAAAAGAGAAAAACAGTTCAAATTTAAATTAGAGAGCAAAATTGATTAAGTTGTTTCTCTAGAGGCCAACATTTATATATCAAACTCTCTTTGCTTTACAAACAAATTTATATCTTATGATCCTTTACGTATTGAATGCTTATTTGGGGACTCATGGTACCACATTATAGTTCTCTTGCCTCTAACTCTAGCCACCTGTTCTTGGTTCATGAGCCAAATTTTTGCATAGGCACAATTAAACCATTTAGTAATAAATATTCTTGTATTTAGAATGAAGCAGTATTTGGTGCACTTTTCTGATTATTTCCTTGAAGTAAATTCCAAGGCACTGCATTTGCTTTCAGCAAATATTTTAGCCTTATTTTGCCATTTACTTATTTTTACCAGAATTTGTAAGAAGGAGATATTTCATGTTTGGGGTAAGTTACCTATCTTTGATTTTCTTCTGGAAGGCACATAACTTTGAAAGTTTTTGAGTCTTCCAGAAGCAGTTGAAAGAATGACTCCATCCTTTTTTTTTCATCCAAGGAGTAATTAGTTACTCTTCAGTTAGTCTTATTAAGTCTTTAGGACAGCAGCTCTCATTACCATAGAAGCAATGCACTTGGATTTTCATTGGCAAATTTTCTGGGCATATGGAATTAGGAGACTATCTATAGCATATTTTCTTTCTGCTTGTTTCTTTTTCAGTAATTTGCATTTATAATAGTTGAATAACAAAAGACATTCGAGGCATTAATGAAGGAATAGTGCGGGAATGTATCACAGGGCTATATCAACAAAGTGTGCTTTCCACATGCCCTGTTCCACTCTTTACAAAGAGTTTACTCAAGAAAATCAGTCTAAAAATTGGAAATAGCTCCCTTTAATCAGGAAGACAGGACATTTTTAAGGAGTAGTCTCTTCAATTGTTTAATTCAGAGGTTGGCAAACTTCTGTAAAGGACCACAGAACAAACATTTTAGGCTTTGCAGGCAATATGGTCTCAGACATAACTCTTAAATTCTACAGTTGTAGCATGATAACACCTGGAAGTATGTTTCTTTGTTCTGACAAAACTTTATTTACAAAAACAAGCAGGTAGCTAAATTTGGCCTGTAGGCTGTAGTTTGTGGAGCCCTTGTTTTCTTATAATTTGTTTACAAATTAAAATACAATTTATATAATTTCCTTGGATATTTCGAACCTCTTTGTATTCTTCTGATTGTGTAAAAATTATGAATGCTAATTTTAGAATTTATGTAGTATAGTAAAACAACATTCACTAAAATTCCACTACCAATAAATAGCTAATGTTAATAAATGGTGAACATCATTTCAGACCTTTCTCAATTCTCTGGTGGTTTCTTGGTAGCAACCAACAGAAACAAATTTGGTTAATTAAAGCAAAGGTGAATTATAGCAATGGAATTCAGCAGTTCAAAAGTTGTCAGGAGAGCTATAGAAACTGAATTGTGCAGAAACCACAAATAGCATGGCCCAAACAAGCTCTTACCTCAGGTGAGTTGTTCTAGGACACCACCACTGGCACCAATACCACCACTCAGCTGCCCTGGACAATCCCAGTTCTAGAGATACCTAGAATAATCCCCAATTAATCTTGAGCCATTGCTTCTCTCAAGCCTTATAGTCCCCAGATGAAAGCATCTGATTGGCAGCCCTATGGTCAAGTGCCCACATGATCTTTAGCTTCATGACCTTAAATTTACAAAAAAAAAAAAATAATAAATTATAGTTTTGATCATTTTCTTTCTACATATTTATTGGCTTCTCTTTGATTGTAATAATTTCTTAATCTTTTTTCTTGTTCATTAATTATGGTTATCTCAAGGCATTGTGTCATGATATTGATTTAGTTTTTAGCTGTGTCTTTTCTGTTCTTGGTTTTTTCTAATGTGTTTATTAAATACTTAATGTTTTTTTTTATTTCCAATTGATTTCTCTGGCTCTGCAATATCCTTTTTCATCTTATAAGGAATATATATCCTTTTCTCCCAGACAGCATGGTTATCTTGTCTTTTTATGTTAGAATCCTTTCCTTTCTTTTGGCTGCACGTATGCATATTTAATGTATTATTTCTTCCTTCAAATTCATCTCGCTTGTGCCTTGTATGGGCTCTGTTCAGACTTTGCATTTGTTCTGAATTTGACTCTCCTTTCTGGTGCTGGTCGGTTTTCTCTCAACCTAAACTTTGAGGGCTGAATGTTGCCATTAATGCACTTGTCTGTCGCCTAGAAGGATCAGAGTGAAAAAGAGAGTGTGGAAGGATGCATTGGGCAGAATTCTAGTTTCTCTGTCTCCTCTGAGGTCCCAGTACCTGTCCTTTGTAGCAGCACCTGCTCTGTTCATTCACAAACATCTCTTACTACTGGAATCACCATACTCTTCCCCCAGCTCAGCACAGTGTTTGGCAGGTTGGCCAGTCCTGACTGCTTTTCCTATCTCTGCAGACTCTACTCAGTTCATTTCTCTTCAGACTGAAGAGGGTTTTCCTTAGCTTATTTTCCTTCCCCTGGGAGCAGGGTTAGGAGCTGTGCTGAGCAAGAATTTACTATGTGTTTCTTCTTTTGTTAGATTTCAAAATTAATGTCATTAATTTGTTCTTTTTCTTTTGTATATTTATACCTGGAGAATTTTCAGCTGTTTTTGTTAATGTTGTTCTTCTAGTCTGTTTCCATTTTGCTAGGTATTTTGAAAGAAAAATTGTGTGACTACTTAAATTAGAAACTTTTGAAGTTTGTAATTTATTCAAAAATCTCTTCCCAGCAAGGTGATCATATCCATGGTTTAGAAACTGTAACACATAGACTCTAAGATGGTTCTGATTATCCACATGTCCTGGTGTTCATCCCCTCGTGCAACCCCCTCCCCTTGACTGTGATCAAAACCTGTGGCTTGCTTCTAACCAATAGAATATGCCAAAGAAGATGGGATATCACTTCCATACTGATAATGTTACATAACATTGTAAACCCTTGCTAGGATACTCTCTCCCTTTGATAAAGCAAGTGACTATGTTGGGGAGGGTCCTACACGGGAAGGAAATGGGGGTGAATTCAGCCAATGAGTGGCTAGTAACTGAGGGCAGCTTCCAGCCAATAGGCAGCAGGAAACTGAGATCCTCAGTCCCAACAATCTGCAACTCAGGGTACTGCCAACAACCATCTGAGCTTAGAGGGGCTCCTAGCTCATCAGAGCCTTGAGACTGTACTTCAGTCGTGGCCAGCGCCTTGATTGCAGCCTTTTGTAGACCTTGAGTAGAGGACACAGTAAGCTGTGCCCAGACTCCTGACCCACAGAAACTATGAGATGATAACTGTGTGTTGTTTTGAGCATCTACGTTTGTGGCAATACCATGACACAGCAATAGATAACTAGTACAGGAACACCCGACTGTGTGAGCATAGCAAACAAGACAGGTGGAAGCCACCAGCAGACAATGACATGATTCTCACCCAGCACTCTGCTCCCCAAATGTTGCTCTTCTTTAACGAGAGAACTGCCTCAAGCATATATATCCCAGTAATAAGAGAATTGTAAACATTTCATTAAATGAAGAATGGGCAATAGACTCTGCTATGGGATCCATAACGGCTGCCGAGTTACCCGTTTGATTGCAGCAGCGCCGAAGTCTCAGCATGCTCAGTGTTTAGACAGGCTTTTCTAGAACTCCAGAAGGAAACATTTTCCCATGATAAAATGGTCGTGTTTATGTCCAGTGTTTAGTTTGGAAGCTGGAGACAACTTTCTGTGGGAGCACATTTGCCCAAACAGCTCTTAGCTGATTGAGAAAATGGCAATAGTTTGCTCACTTGGAAAAATAACAGTTTGCCCAGATGGGGAAAGAATAAGTTAATGTAGAAAAAAAAATCTGACACTTTAGAGAACAACATGGTTGATGAAACAGAACATACTTCTCTAATTTACCACAGTCACGGTAAATCTATGAATTCACTATATATATAATATATATAACATATATACTTTTTCTTCTCTTTTTTATATATTCCTTTTCTTTTTTTTCCCCATAGACTATATTTTCAGAGCAGTTTTAGGTTCACAGAATTGATGAGCAGAAGGTACAGAGATTTCAAATATCCCCCTGCCCTATAATTTCTTCCTGATGTTAATAAAATGAGATTCATTTAGGAAAGTCTGACTGTGGTACACAGATCAAACTTGATGAAAAGAAACCGTGCTACATAGAACTTTAAAAAATGATTTTCAATATTTAGACGGGTAGTTGTGCAACATTAGGTGTACTCTTGCCCACACATTTAAAAAAAATCACAAGAGAACAAAACAAAAAGATCCTCAGAACCTATAGAGCTATCACTGATCTCACATGAGCACACTCAGGGCAAATGTTTCTGAAGCATCTTTTGGTGAATTAATGAAATATTCTATGTATTTATTCCCTGAACTACAATCATACTAGCAGAATGACCAATTTAAAGAGGAATCAAAGACGTATAGCTTTTACTAGATGACTACTAATTAAAACCACTATTCCAATAATTATTTGAATATTAATTATAAAATAAATACCCAACAACTTTCAGATCCCTACCTGTGTGAGATCTATTAGAATTATGGAATTTGGAGAACACACTTGCTTTTGGGGGGAAATAATGTAAAATATTACCTTTAAAAGAAGAATAAACAAAAGTAACTTAAATATTTCTTGATGCTATCTAGAGTGACCTAGAATTCTTAGCTCACATTAAAGGACTGATTTTCCACTTTGCCCTGAACACAATTTGATGTCATAATTTGATTTTTGTATCGGCAGAATTCTGTGAGAATGACATGGAACTGAACAACACTAAAACTGAGACCTAGATACACGAAAAATATAGCATTTTCTTTTTACAACAAGATGGGAATATTAGTCAATACCTTTGCTACCTTAAGATGTAATTGGATTTAGAAAAAGGCTCACTTAAAGCAAGACCAGGTCTGACGTATGAAATCCTCACACGGTAACAGGAATCAGTTTGGTTCGTTCGCTGTCATTTCACATTATCATCTTTGTCGAGAGACTGGATTCATGTTGTGCCGTTTTTTGCTCCTGTTCCCATCTTTGTAACATGAATAAGATGTCAGGATGTTAATGCCTGGCATACAGTATTCCAAGTGTGACGATACTGTACAGGACCATGCTGACCTTTGCAATATTATGTGTTCTGATTGGTTGTTCAATTCACCTCTTTCTCACATGTTAATAAGGCTATAAAAAGGAGAGATCTGAAATGGCCAGCCAGTCAAATTATAGAATATTGAAAAGGTCAGAGCAGTACAGCACAGAGAAAAAAAATTATGGAATATATGGTGCATTAAAATTCTTGTGACAATGATTGTAACAAGAATGGAAAAGGATACCCATTTGTGTTATTTCAGTCTGAGAACCCCATATAGGGTGGTATCCCCGGGACAGCAATCAGTTACACATCCTCACATCTTATCTGTGAAAATACTTATTTTTGCTGGGTTTTGCTTTAAAAAATTGCATTGAAAATATCCTCCTATTCAACAAATAAGAACATTAACAGTAAAATTTTCACCTTAGAAAATGGACATTAATGTTGGTAACATTTTACCAGGACCTCGCATTTAAAGCCTGAAGGAAAGATTCTTTAGAAGTGAAATCTGTTGTCCTTATGGGATTTATTTTGGCTATTTCTTCATGAAACACTTTTTTTCTTCAAAATAAAATAGGAGAGTAGGATTAACCTCCATCAAGATCCTTTAAAATGTGGAATATCCTGAAACAGCAGTTAGGAGTTTATTTAAAAATTTTACGGGATTGATACAAAACTTGTTTTGTCCTTGTGATTTGTGATGTCAGCTAATGGACAAAGAATATTTCCTTCCCCTCGTATCCTCAGTGGAAAGATAGAGAAGGAGAGAGAGAGAATGGGGGTGGAGGGATACTTAAGTCAGAAATCCTGAAGTTATTTTTCTCCAGTGTACAATAATGTTCACTCATTTTAAAAATTATTTTTATGCATATTTTAAAATTTCTTATAGAACAGCTGTATTAGATTTTGTAGTCTGTAAAGAGACATTTGTCTTCAACATTAGCTTTGCTCTTCCTGTAGATGCATTATTTCACTAATAGAGTAAATATTTTAGAGCCCAATGCTAGAATCTAAAGGCATCATTAAGAAGGATGCTAAATGTGATCTAGTTACTTTCAGAAGCAGAGGAAATGAATTCTAATCATTACTTTAAGACCCGCCTCAATATGGCTTACATAACTCCAAAATCAGTGCAGAAAAAATCAGTTATTAAATTTCGTCATGCTACAGAAGAGTCACCCAGTGATTTCTGGGCTTTACTGTCTGATAATCTCATTCGGTAGGTCTGGGGTGGAGCTCAGTATATGAATTTTTATGAGGTATCCCCAGGTGATTTTGATGTAGGTGAACCCTGGAACACTCGTATAGACAACCTCATTCTGCAAAGAGCTTTGTGCAATCCACAGTTTAAGCCCAGTGGCTCAGACCAAGCCACGGAGGCTGGAGGAGGAGACGTCAACCTAAAATCACAATTTGGATCGGGTGGGGCTTAGGGAGGGGGGAGTTGTGGTTCCAGAACAAAAAGCCTAAGTGAGTCTGCACCGTCCACTTATACTCGCAAAACGGTCAGAGATGGGGCCAACCAGACAGGAGTGGTCACCTATGATAGGAAATGCCTATCACTTTAGCATTTTCTAGCTTGATTTTTGAGGCTGAACCAATGGGTTGCATATTCCAGTCCACTGAGAGCAACACTTGAGCGTGCAGCGAAGAGTGCTGCAGCACAGCTCTCTGAAGACGGGGGTCTGAGCACTTGTGTTTTAAGACCTTTCCCCAATATTAGGAGCCCAAATTGGTAAAATTCAAAGGAAGAAAGGAAAGAAAGGGAGAATGAGGTGGAGGAAGAGCCCAAATCCGTGGATCCTGTTTTGGTTTTGAACTTGGAGATTCCTGAGCTTCCTGGAGGGTTGAAATGTCATGAGCTGCTCTAGGTCGGTGAATGGAACTGTGTGCTGGCTGCGAGAGAACATTGTACTCACTCGGCTGCGTGGTTCCTGGAGATGTACAAGTTCTTCTTTGAGCTGAGCAAAATGGTTATGTAATTGCATACTTCTCATAATTATTGAGTAATTATATACTTCTTATAATTACTGAGTAATCATTGTTCTATAACTAGAACTTAATGTTACAACTAATTGTATAATTACCATGTATTAATGTTGTTATCTGGGAAACTTAGAATAAAGTGGTACTTTATAGATTTCCCCCTGCCATGCCATTTTCAATGCCAGCAACAGTGTTTGTTTTACAGCTCAAAATTTGCTTCAAAAACAAATAAACAAAATGCAAGGAAAAAAGCTTCAGCATCTGAAATAAGTATTGTATTCTTAATGGTTCTTTTTTTGTATGTTTTAAGAGTTATTACAACACATTTCTAAAATCTGACAGAAGTGAAGCAACATTTTGAACAAAATTGCCTCCTGTACACTTTTCAGGAAAATGTCTGATGTAGAAAGTGAAAGAAATGTTACAGTGTTCAGTTGTTGCTCTTTTCTTATTTTAACCTGTAATTCTAACCTTGATCAGAACTGGTGGTGGAGGAAAGAGAGAAAATGCTATCAGGCAGAGGTCTTTTCTTAAATCTTAGACATGCTGAGATTTGAGAATGGGCTTGCTAAAGCTTTGGAAGGAGGGGGATGATGGCACCCAGGTGATAGTCCATTGAAAGTGATTCTCTTATACAGCCAGGCAGCTTCGCATTTTCTCATAGAGCTAAAAATTAGATCTTCTGACTGAAGTGGGAACATATTACTTTCCATCTCCAGTTGTTTCCCAGGATATTCTGACCAGTTCTGACTTAAAGGGGCATTACATAGAAAGAAGTCAGCCCACATCTTAAGCAAAATGAGCAAAAGATACTTCAGCTGATAATATGTTTGGAAGGAAAAGTGTTATTTCTTCCTGTCTGAACATCACGGAAAATTCTAGGACTGAAAAAAAAAAAAAAAAAACCAAACAAACAAACAAAAACCTCAAAAAAGTAAAAAGCAACTCATCAAGTGATCAATTTACATGTCTGTGCAATATTTTTACTTATGTGCATGATACTTGTGATATGGTTTTATACCATCTTAGAATATCAGTCAAGTTATTTTTATTGCTATGACCAATGAATTGGAGATGTTAATCCAGGTAACATTTTGTTCACAGAGTAGTAAAATAAAAGTATGCATATTAATGGGAGCACAGGTAATGCCTAAGAGGATCATGATGTTATAGTTCTATTTAGTACATTTAGAAACTCAAGAAAATATTCAAATAATAGCAGGAAAGATTCTTAAATATACACTAATTTTAATAATTTTCTTTTTTAATCAGCAGGTAATAACTACACTCTTCAGAACAGCACAAAAATTATGCATAGTGGTGAAGAAGCCAACCTTTGGGTGCTCATCAATGGATTAGTTCCTTTTACTAACTATACTGTACAAGTGAATGTTTCAAATAGCCAAGGCAGCTTGATAAGTGATCCTATAATGATCACAATGCCACCAGGGGGTAAGTCTATAAAAAATGTCAGCTGTCTAATTATATATAAATGCCTTAGAACTAAGTCTCCATTGAACACCTTTTTTATTGTTGGAGGTTTTTGGGTTTTTTTTTTTTTTTTTTTTTTTTTTTTTTTGAACTTAGAGGCTCAATTCTATTTCTGGTTGTTTTAGCTGTTGTTTTGTTTTGTTGAGACTTTTATTGATATTTTGTTATTGTTTTGTTGAGACTGTTTTCATCCCACACTGTGTGTACATATATACGTGTGCTGTACTCACACACACACACACACACACACACACACACACACACACACATACCTCTGGCTTTCTGCATATTAAGATTGGGAGATGCTTTTTGCTGGAGAGTTTACTTAAATTCAAAATTTATGTTTGCAATTTGAGCTTTCCTTTTCTATTACAAATGGTTCTCACTCCTGGTTTTCTGAAGAACTAGTTTAGATATATACTTATACCTTTCCATTTGGCAAAAAGGGCAGCGTGTGGGTAATAGCCAGAACAGGAAAACTCTCCTTGCACCACTAGAAAACTCCTTTAAATTCCATGTCCTCGTGGTTACAGTTCAGCAGTGACACTTTCATGTGTGAAATATGATACAGTTTGGATATTTTTATGTTAAATATTCCTGTAAAAATTGACCTAATTTATTCACAATTACCATTATTTTGATCTGCAGTCAACTTCACTCTTGTTTTAACACTTGTGGTAACTAACTGCTAAGAAGAAAACTCCCTCTTGGGTTGGTGCGTATGGCACTTGAACAGAAAGCATATCTCAAAATATTAAGAGCACGATTATCAGTTGGCCATTCAGGAATGTGTGTTTTCTGAAAACACTGAAGGAGAAGGTCCCTGGGATACCCAGTGTCTGCCCAGTAGGCCAACTTCTGGGAACCAGTGTGTTCTGGACTAAGGGAGAATGTCTTATGATAAGCAAACTTCAGGGCAGGATAAGTGCCCTCCTGAAAACAAGGAGTGTAAGAGCAACAAATGCCTCATCACTGCAAAAAACATAAGGGCAAATCTACAGTTTGTACAGAACCTCTGTCCCTAAGGAAAGATTCATTACCTGTCTTATCATAAAGCCATTCACTATTACCTACCTTTTATGACATTGTAAGAATTAATTATTGGATGTTTACTAAAACACTTGAAACTCTAAATGGCAGAAGCCACATTGTTTAAGAAAAGAATGCTTAAAAAAGAACTTTTGGGGCTAATCAACTCAGATAAGTGTCATATTTTATAAACCAATAATAAAAAAAGGAAATTGAATTTAGATAGTTGCTTATTTAAAAATTGGGACTAAAACACAAAACAAAACAACATACACACACAAAAGGCCTTGCGTATTTACAGCTTCACGTTTCACTAGTTCACATGCTAGAAGGATAGAAAATTGTGATGACTCTAAACCTTAGGGTATAATATCCTTTATTCCTTTATCCATTTAGAAACTAAAGAGTAATCAATGCTTTAATTGGGATTTAAAATTATATAGTATTATCTCTTAGCAGGATATGTGGAATATTTAATGAGTTATATATTCATTTTATGGCATTTACACCGATTTAATTTATAATTTACAGTAGTTTGCATCATATTTTAAAAATAGAGCTAATTTAATTTAGTGTTTATGTGTTTAAAAATGTATGGTCTAATAATATGCTATATACTGTACATGTACATATACACAATATATAACAAATTCAGTTATATACTGAGTTTTAATATATTCAGATGATTCACTTTAAAATAGCAAGAATAGCAAGCTCCGATTGCTAACTCAATACACACTGTGTGAATATGTCTGTCAATATAAGGGTTAATATTATGCAAACAGGACGAAATGAAAATATTGTTTTGTGGTCGTGCAGTAGAACAGAGGTAAACTGTAAAGTAGGCTTTTCTTCATCTCGGCTCTCAATGCTTATTGGTGTCGTTATTGTCATGCCGCGCAGGTTCACATTCTCAGGGCCTGATGCAATCATTCACTTCGTGTACTCAGAGATCCAGAATTTGGGAGAAGGCCCTTCACCAAAAGAAAAAGCAAATGTCTAAAGACAGTGATTTGCTAAAGTTTATTACAGCCATTAGGACATACTTTCTTTCGTCATTAGATTGTTGTTGATTACAATTAGGAAACTTATAGCTTTGAAATTATCTTTTTTATGACCTTGTGGCAGTTTAAAGGTGATACCTCATTGATTAAATAGGTTTTAGTTCATGCTTCCTTTTACTTAATGATCTGAAAACATATTATCCTGATTTACACATAAAGATCATGCTGAAAAGCATGTGGCATTTGCTAGAATATGTGTGTTTAAGTAGAATTAAATTAGTACTGAGAGTTATTAAAGAAATCTTCCATGCCTTTGTCCAGTGAACTGTGTTTCATACTGGAATGAATAATAAATGAACCGATATACAGAAGCAAACCAACTTATGAGTAGAGAAGGTTCTATGTGCTATTTACTTTTCCATTATATTTGGATTGTTATCATTATTGCCATTTCCTTGATTTCAATATTAGATCTCTTTTATAGTGATGTTGAGTCTCTAGTCTCTTTCAGTGCTGGATTATGCAAGATTTGAAATGATAATGCCCTTAGCTATGTTTTCTTCTCAATGTAGTTTAAAAATTTAATAACATGAGTAGAAGGTTTGGGCAAAAAAAAAAAAAAAAAAAGAAAGAAAGAAAAAAGAAAAGAAAAGCTACTTTTTTCTCTATCAAATATTTGCTATCAAATGTGACCTGAAAAACCCCCTTATCCCCTTTGATCTGGCCAAGTCCTACTCATTTTTTAGGTTTCATCTTAGAAACAGCATTAGAAAGTGATCTCTTGCCAGCTGAGGCTGAGATAGGGTCCATCTGTATCCGAGTACAATCATATAATATTGAAAAAGCCTTTTTAACTGACTGTTACAATCCTTAGTTGTAAGGTCCCATACAGAAGGGACTGTTCTCTTATTCACATTTCTGTCTTCAGCACCTAGACCAAACCTGACACACGGTAGGTGCAAAATGAATAACTGGTGAATTACTGAATAAATAAATAAGTCATGATAGCTTAATTACCAGTTTTAAATTGTAAGTTTACCATTGCTCAGGCCTGCCCAGGCCTGGTCTCTATCTGAGCAACCTTATATTGTAGCCAGCTGTGAAAATGTGACCATATGACCTTCTCTGCATACTACTGTCCAGTGTAGGAATGCTGTGGCCATGTAGATGTAACTGGGAGCCCAGACTGTACATAGGGGAAAAGTAGTGGAGGTAAGAAATATTCTCAAGTTGCACCAACTCATTGCTCTTTGATTCTTCCCCTACAGTGATTACTTTTCTCAGGTAAGCATAGGATAAACAGTCCTTAATTTATATAGAAATTTGGAAAGGAAAAGTAGGAGGACATGGTATGAAGAATTTTACCATGACACATCATCTCGTGGTTGATAGTTATGGAATACCTTTTATGCTAGTAGCTATCTCTGTTTTTCTGATGAGAAAAAATATAATTAAACAACATGATAAACCAAAGCTATTTGAAGATAGGAATTAAGGCAAGCAAGATGATGCTACCAATAGTACTGCACATAGACGGACAGTGGTCAATCCTGAATAGCACACATTTTTTATTTGAAAATTTCATTTTAAATATTATTTGGGCAACTGGGTAGGTTTCTCTTCTTTTCAATTATGTAGCACACTTCACCTACCTCTGTGCACTCAGATTTTTGTATTTCTACAACTACTATATTTTTAGTTGTTTGTAATAATGTAATGCTCATATGTAGCACTAAGATGCTCTTAGAAATGAAGAATATATTTAATCCAAGCTCTTGAATAGCATTACAGTAGAGGTTCAAGAGTTCTAGGAAAAGAATTAAAAAAATAAAAATGGAATCCAAATGTTAATCCATAAATATGAAACTTTCCTATGGCCTTTACTCCTTCAAGGTCTGGAGTTACTAATGGGGTTAGGATTTCAATGCTTAATGGGACTCAGTGCATTAGTGTTTTGTATGCATGGAATTCAGCATTCAGTTTAATAAGTGGTTGACATTGGTGATGTCCCTTAATTTGCTTAAATCTAATTGGCTCTTTTATCAGTCAAACCTGTATAGATTGGCAATTGATCAGAAAGGGTCAGCCATGACTCTGCATGTAGTTAAATGATGGAATCCACCAGTTAAAGTCACAGTTGCATGACAATAAGCAAAAAAAGAACAAATGGGCTTAGAGGAGGGAGGCAAAGAAGCTTAGAAGTTTTAAAGGATCTTCAAGTTCAGAACAAAGGCATTATAGAGTATATAAATTTTAAATACACTGCATTTTGCCTCCAGACTTAAACCTTTTTTTCCAGACGAACTGAAATCTTGTCTGAAACTGTCTTTGTTACATCAAAGAACTACTCGGAAAGCTAAAAGAGACAGAAGAAGCATAAAAGGGCATAGTTTAAAATGATTAGTGACAAATTCCATACTGACGAGCTAGAAACAGATTTTTTATGAAAGTTTTTTATTTTTCCAAAAGGAATAATTTTCTTCTGTTTATCTTTTTCTGAACAGATTTATTGTAACAGTGAAAGGAACTCAGAACCACCTTAGTTTGTGGACTTAATCCAGTTTTTCTCTGACAGGAAATAATTTGTCATTTATACCTTTAAGTTGATGAGAATTATTAAAATCTACACACTTCATAAAAATACTAGGATTGAGGAACCTGTTTATTTTACAAAATGTGTTATTAGAAGAATCAAAAATTGAGACACATAAAATGGTCGTGAGTGGTTCGTTTTACAGAGTGTTTTTGACCCCACTTCCCCCCTGAAAGATCAATAAAGGAAAAGGAGTGAAATCCACTAGGAATTAAACCTTAGTCATATCATAAAAGGGTAGATTTTGGAGTCAGAGAAAAATGGATTTAAATCCACCTCTTTCACTCATCGGCTGAGTGACTAGGAGCTAATCCACAAATATAACTGAGCCTTAGTTTGTTCCTCCATAAAACAGGCTGGGTGGTAATTCCCACCCAGTAGAACTGTTGGGAGGATTTAACACAGTGTATGTGAGGTGCTTAGCGCCACCGTGCCTGTCTTGGTAAACATTTGGTGCATGCTACCTGCTTTGTTTTAGTTTTCTACTAAGATCCTTTTTTTGGCCCCTGTAAGCTAAGAAATGCCCTGTAGAGAGGGCAAGTGAAAAATCAGAGTCTTTCACACAGACTGCAGAGACCAGGATGATTTTATCTTACTACATCCCTATCCCTCCCCACACTTACCCCTTAGAGTGTTGACATAAATGTGACCAGGCCAGTAACCCTGCTAAGGGGTGGTTGTGATGGGTACTGGATGATGAAGTAAGCAGGAAGGATGGGAAGTGATTTTCCTATTGAAATAGCTTTAGCATCCTCCCCCATGACCTCCGGATCATAATTTGCGAATGATTTTTACATCAAGCTCCCATTGGTTATCTTGGGATTTCAATAGGTGGAAAAGCAACACATTTTTTTCTTAATAGGACTCTCCTCTGGTATTCACATTGAGCTACTTATTGAATGCAGTTTTCATAATTATTTATCTTTAGTGTCTGTATATTTTATTTATAAAATGCTTTCATAACTTTGTTAACACTAGCCAAAAGAGAGAAATTTGAAATTTTGTGCTAAATATTTTTCACCTTTTCCTAATTGTCCTCAAATATATATTTCAAAACGTTAAGTCTGGGAATTTTAATTTTGTTTCATTTTTCACTGAGTAGGAAAAGCTTAGTCGTTGTTCAGACAATGTGCTTTTGAACAACTCCATGAAATGTTTGCTTTTGAAAATGTTAGCTTAGAATGTTTGCCCAATGATACCACTAAAAGAATAATATGTTAACCACTAATTTTTCAAGGATTGAGCTACTGAATTTATTTTTGTTTCGATTTTAGGAAACTAGAATGCTCTTTCATCTATTGCTGTGTAACAAACCACCCCAAAACCTGGCAATTTAAAACCACCGCTACCTATTCTCACACGATTGTTTGAATTGTCATGGTGGATCTCTGTTCTTAAGGAGGTTAGAATGGGCTTCTTCAGAGCATGCGAAACTCAGGGTTTTGAGAGTCAAGCCCCAATGTACACGTGCTTATGAAACCTCTGCTTGCTTCCAGGTGGTCAGAGCAAATTTCTAGGCCAAGTCAAGAGACACAGATACTGGAAGGTGTGATTTACTGGGGACCGTTAATTTAACAATCTCTCATAAATGCCTAAGTGATTGGTTTTTAGTAGATTGTGTGTGTGTGTGTGTGTGTGTGTGTGTGTGTGTACATACATGCAAGTATTGTATAGAATTTTCTATTAAAATCATCTTTTTTTGAAAGAACAATGTGCTAGCACACAAAAAAAATGGGAGAAAGCAATATACTAACTTTTTTCTTGAAGATAGAAGAAAATCTTTCCTAACATGAAAATTAATTTTGACATTTCATTTCAGCATAAAGATCAAGAAATTGATGTCAGTAGAATCTTGTTTTAAATGTTTATAGCTCAATACTAGAGGATAAACTCTGAGTTCCTCTTATATGTGAGAGATTTTAACAATCATTTTAGTTATTTCTCAAATCTAGGGCTTGGATATTCAGACTTCTGCTTGTATCTATGAGCTGTGAGGGCAGGAACTGTGATTGATCTGTATATTTTTCTAGCCCCAGTGTGTCTAACACAAAGTACTTGCTGAACAAATGAGGGACCAGAACATTTTGTGATGGTGATGACTTGAAAAATAATCATGAAAGTTTTCTTTTGCTATTGCTTTGTACTTTTACTTGGATAAACATCTTTCAGGATTGAATTCAACATTTAGGGTTAAATTTATCTTAAAATTAACTTATCTTAATCCTGTCAAGATTGCCATTGCAGTGCAGCGATAAATAATATAGGACCCTTTTGAGGTATGCTTATATGTGTGTATGTATGTGTATTTAATTCTCTGTTTTAACTACCATTTTAAATTAATTTACCTATTGTGACTGATGGTTGGACAGTTAACTAAAAACGGTGATTAAAACAGAGCATTTAAAAAGATCCAAATACATATTAAACACAACTTTAGTTTAGAACACATAATGATATATTTATTCACCAATCTTTTTATATAGGGCCAAGTAGATTTCTTAGAGTATTGATTTGCTATTAATAAAACCAGCATCTTTTATGAAAACTATATCCATAGTGCATAGTTTATGATTCCCACTTTTAAAACTCCTTCAATAGAAGAACAAAAATTTAAAGATAATTAAGGAATAATCTAATTAAAGAATCTTTCTAGGTTTTTATAATTTCTCCAGTCTTTTAGTTATATTTCCTATACTAATTTGACAGCATTATTTTATTAAGTCATCATTTTAAGTTTTACAAAGCAGTTAATTTTCATAGAAACAAGTTTCTATTATTTTACTAGTGTTCATCAGTTTCATGATATTTAATTAGATTACATAATTACAATGAAAAGCACAACTGACAGAACAGTTTTGAAAAATGCAATGACTCTTGGTAAGAGTATAATTCCACTGGTGGCTGCAGAATTTTGCCCTTGAAGTAAAGAGTAGTCAACTATCCGTGTCTGTGCATTACAGAGTAAATGGAACATTTTTATTTATCTGGCAGGTCAGTTAACAATAGGTAGGTAAAGAGAGTGTCTATAATTTAAGAGCAGTGATCCACCCTCAGAACAGCCTACCCCAGGAGGAGTGGCAGGACAGTATTATCAAATTCTTCTCTTCAGTAATGTATTACAACAGCTCTGCTTGAAAAGAAAAAGATCATTGATTACGTATCTTGAATTGATTAGGTACTGAGTCTGAGATTTTTGGCATGACTTGCTTAGTGAACTGATTTGTCTCCTTCAGTTTTTAAAGGAAAGAACTTATCTTTCTCTTCAATTTTCTAATTTAACCAAAATCCCTTTCTAAGATCTAAGAGGAATGGACTGTGGGTAGCATTATTGACCAGGCATGAGTGGGAAAAATAGTAGTATTTTATTACACGATCCCCAAAAGAATTAGGAGCAATTAAAACATCAAAAAACAGGATAGACAAACAGGAAAGAAAGAATGAAAGAAAAAGGAAGGAAGGAAGGAGGGAGGGTCACAAATGTAAACCCCATGGCATCTGGCACTCACCTCATTGGCTGTAGCACTGAGAAGTGTAAAATATTCTTATGCCTTTTAAAGTCTACTTAGTACAATGTCAAATTGCTACTTTTAAAAAATTAAATTAATAGTTCTCAAAAGTGGAGAAGTTTGCTTGCCATGTGCAAATATAGAGCCTGTCAGCGTGTGTATTCTGTCTTCATCTGCTCTGTAACCACTTTAGTTCACTTGCAATGTGTAAGTAAACACCTTCAACATGCAGGTGGCCCCGGGTATCTTAAAAGTTGAAAGAGTGAAAAAGAAAATTAAAAAATACGCTGTAGTTTAGAAATTGGAATAAACATAGCCTAAGATGGTATATTACCTTACTTACAGGGTGGAAGGAAAGATGAGATTAACTGCCTTTTGTAATGTAAAAGCCACAATGAAGATATAGGAATGGCATTCTCTAAAACAACGTATACCACCACATAAACAGATGGTTTGTCTGTACCTTCAGTATATTAAAAGCTACACAATTTATATTACATCCAATTCATATGAATCTTTAGAATAGATGTGCATAATGTTTTACTTCTGTGTATATCTTCCAAATGTGCTATTTTTCTTGTGAAAAAATCAACCCGTTCAAGGCAATAAAGCAGGTGGATTCAACAAATAAAAAGTATTTAAATTCTTAATAAAATAAATAGTGTACTTTTGAAAACATATATCAGGCCATTTACTTTAACCCATGCTTTCTCCCAAGTTATGTTATGAGAATAGAATCTTTTATGACTGTCTTAAACATGCTCTCAAATCCTTTTATGAACATCCTTACCCTTACCTTTTTGGAACTGATAGTTTGCTGGTGTGTGTGTGTGTGTGTGTGTGTGTGTGTGTGTGTGTGTGTGTGTGTGTGTGTGTGTGTGTGTGTGTGTGTGTGTGTGTGTGTGTTGTAAAATTACATACCATAGGCCAACGAGAGGGATAAATTTATATTTCATAATTTGTGAAATGTTCTTCACTTTTCATATTCACCATCTTGACAATGAACTTCCTGCTTATAAAAACACTTTAGAAAGGGACTAACTTCTGAGCCATGTGGAAAGGAGCAGGGAACTTTGAAGGGTGCTTACCATGGACTCGGCAAGCCTCCAGCAAAGGGCTGCCAGGTTTCCACGTTTGCATACTCTCAAGTGGCTTATGTAGAAACACAGTCGCCCACATACACAATTAAGTGCTAGCTTTACAGCATCCTGGGGCAAGACAGAGAAACTAAAAAAAAAAAAAAAAAAAAAAAAAAGAATTAAAATCACATATTTCCTACTTTACCCGGGGAAAGTGGTGGGAAGTATTTTTCCTTTAAGTTCCATTGATATTAAAAAATCATACTTTGAAAACGAATAAGTACAATTCCCCTTTCTGTTTTTTTATCTTGGAAGAAAGATTTATCTATAACTTTAAAGTTAAAAAAAAATTATTTCTGTCTGACTGGCTCTGCAGTTTGAAAGCAACTTGAAGTTTTATTTGAATTCATATAGTGACCTAAAGAGATTTTTGCTTTATATCTTAAAAATAACCTCTTATTCCTTTATTTTTCCTTTTTTATCATAGACAGACCATATGCCTGACTTGCATAAAATTCTATAAACATATACCTGCCTGTATAAATATTCTTATAAAACTAAGACAATTCTTAATGTATCTTAGATACTTAGACACCATATTTCCAATCTCCTTTGCTTAGCAACATCAAGAAAATCCCTGTTGTATCTCTATAAAGGGGTGTAGACCACCCAGAATCTAAAGGTTCTAGAGTGCTGTGAAAACTTAATGAAGAATAAATTGTCACAACGGTGAGAGGATTCCCCACAACTGTTATAATATTCATGATTGTTAATTAATTGGGACAATTGAAACGGGAAATGGGAGGGTATCTATGAAATGAAATAAATCATTCCCTCACACTTGGATGATCATTTTGGACCTTACACTGTCTTCCATTTATTTAAGTGTTTCATACGCATGTGTCATGTCTTATCTCTTAGTCTGTAAATTCACGGTGTGGACAGAATGAACAGATGCATGGCAGTGTATGGAGGAGTCATAGCTGGTCTTTTCTGGTGATGTCATTTGATCCCTTGAATTTAACTCTGCCTAAAACCAACTCTTTCTCTCGATTTTTCTACTATGGGAGTCAATTAACCCCTTTAACCATTTAAGCCTCTATGAGTCGTACTTTCTGTCACTAGAAAAAAAAGCATTTGAACTACAGATGCTTGAGAGAAAGGAAAAGGAGTAGATAAGGGAATATTTAGAGAAGGCTTGTAACTTCTGGAAAATCATACCAAACTTTGTCTGTGTAACATATGTGTCAGCTTTGTCGGAGGAACCTTCAAGAAGCAAACCTGATGTGAAGTACAAAAATAATGTCTGAAACTGTGGAGCTGCTGACCACTTTGTGAATCTGACCCTCAGAGCCACTTCATTTGGCAATCTTCTGGAGCACGTCTCTGCTTTCAAGTTTCAGAGCCCTGAGTTCTAGCAATAGCTCTTGCACTAATTAGCTCTTTGGTCTGACTTAAGTAACTTACACTTACTGTAATGCAGGTTTCTCATATCTGAAATGGCAGACTTGAACTAGATCAGAGGTTCCCACACTGTGATCCCAGACTAGGAGCATCGGCATTACCTGCAACTTGTTTGAAATGCAGATTCTTAAGCCCCACCGTCAACCTACTGGATCAGAAACTCTGAGGGTGGGGCCAAGCAATCTATATTTTAACAACCTCCCCCCCACCCTGGTCATTTGGATGCATACCCAAGTTGGGAAACCACTGAACTATATTATCTTTAAAATACCTTCAAAGCAAAGATATTGTATGATCTTGTCTATGACACTATTCCATGCTTATAATTGGGACACAGAATTACTGAGGAAAAAGAGGTAGAATAGGCTCCTCTTCTCAACTTATCCTTGAATATAGAAGCACGATTCTTAGGGCCAAAGCCCTTTCCATTGTAAGGAAGCGATCGTGTTGCTCATAGTCTTCCTGAACAGGACAGAAGATACTGTGAATAACCAATTCCAGATGCTGAGTTCTACTTGTGCACCAGAAAGCACCAGGCACCATGTCAGATGTTCCTTGAGGAACACTAACTGGCCCTAATGTGAAGACACTGTCAGCTCAATTTCCTCTGCTCTTCGATTCCTTCACAGAACATCTGTTATAAGGAACTCCATGTAACTAAAACCTGAGTCTCTTCCCTTTTCTTTAATGAGCACCTTGTGGCTACACATCCTGTGTAGGGTTTTGAAATATGTGTCCTCAAGTCAGTTACATCTTTATCCTGGATTCCAGGGTTTGCTGGCTGTTAGACCTCATAGTTAAGATGTTTCCTTTTAGGAGTTCACAAATGCAACTCAGCAGAGTAGGCTGACATAGTTTCCAGTTGCTGAGAGAACAATTAAGGTCATGTAATCTTATATTTGATTAAAAAGAGCTTTTGGTTGTAGTGATCACTCATACCAACATAGCATTTAGTAGGTGCAGGTGCTGTTTTGCATGTAATAACTCATTTAATTCTCACAAGCTCCATAAGAAAAGTCTCCCTTGTCTCCATAAGGGAAGTGCTATTATTATTTCTATTTACACTTGAGGAAGTTAAGAAGACAATGACGTGCAACTAGCACGTTAGGTCGTAAAACTAGTAAAAGACAAAAACCGTATTCAAACCAGGAGACTGACTACAGAAGCCTGGTTCTGAGCCACTACGCCCTAGTGTTTATTTGAAGTGCCTTTCACTGACTGCTCATATGCTCTTATCACGGAGAGAACACAGATGTCTAGGCCCCACTGGCTAACAGGGGTCTGAAGAAGTGACCTAACTCTACAGCTGAGACAAATGTAATTTCAAGGGCATGGTCTGGTTGAGCTATCGGATGGTCAACATCTCTTGCAAATGGGCTGTAGAGCCGTCCTCAATTAGCTACATAATCCATACCCTTAAGTTTACAGTCTAATGAGAGAAAACAACTCAGTTAAAATCCATTTTTACAGCCTTACAAAAAAAGCCTTCAGCAGAAGTAATATTATGTGGTGTACGCTTTTTGTGTCAGAAGCAAACATACAACCGGGTGGACCTATCCTTTCCCAGCGTGGCTGCAAGTACTTCCTTGCCCACCTAGAATTTTGACCAACTTCTTTTATACTCACCCATGAACTTTTACAATAAACTCTAATTAAAAGAAGACAATGCTAAACTGGCCCTCATATTTATCTGTTTAGGAGAAAAGATTCATAACTTTTCTAAAATTATTTCTTTTTCTGTACTTTTAGCTCCTGAGTGGTTTGTGAGTTATAATGTACACTTTCTTTGGCTTGTGATAGAAAATTTAGGTTTGCTGATTTGATTTGCAGTTGCAGAAGGTTTTGTGTAGGTGTGGGGCAGAAAATTTCATTAGAATGTGTTCAAATACATTTCCCCCAAATATTAGTGTCTAATGGTAGTGTCATTATTGTTAATTACAAAGTTGTCCTCTCTTTGGGCCTATATTAAAATTGAATTATATGTGTTAATGTCCTCTATATCTCAAGGGAAATGAATAGATGTGATCTTCTGGTTGTACATAATTTGAGCTTTTGTAAAGAGAGATTTAATTTATCTAATCATATTAATTTTGAAAACTGAAAAAACTTCATTAGAAAAAAGCTGGAAAGCCTATATTTGTAAAATGAATGAATGAATCTTTTTCTCCTTATACTAAAATACTCTTATGGCAGAGGGAACACAGATGTCTAGGCCCCCACAGGTTAACGGGGATCTGAAGAAGGGACTTAACTCTACACTATACTAAAAAGATTTTCCACGGTCAAGTTAAAAATACTACAGTCAGGTGAGGACACTCATTCACAGGGGAAATATTCTAGAACCCACTAGTGTGAACAGTGTGAATATATGCAAAATTGTTCCCTGGAATGGTCACAGGAATGACATCTGTGACCCCTGGACCATCATAAAGGAGGAATATTGTCCTCATCAGATCTGAAGTTGAGGCCATGACCACAGAAAATGCTTGAATCTTGTTCACATGGTGACTCTATCAATCAGGTAAGCATACCTCTTAAACTGTGCATTTGTTAAACACATTGACTGCAGTGTCTGTCAAAATATCAGAATTCAACTTATCCACTCCCCACTACCCCCCAGCATTTTTATTTACTGATTGTGTGACCTTGGGAAAGTTATCTCCTCTCTAAGCCCCAGTTTATTCACCTGAAAAGGGGTTTCATAATCACAGAACCCACTTCAATGTGTTAGAGCAAGAAATAAAGGGTGTGTGTGCACCAAGAAGATCTACTGGCACATGAGCAGGTGCCCAATTATTTAGTTAAAGAATTTAAAGTATGATATATAACAGGTACAAAATATACAGAGGCCGCCACCATTAGGTTGAAAATTAAACTACCCTGTAAACATCTAAATTTTTTATTTTCCTTCATGATTCCAACAACTGTCTCTTAAAACTAAATGTAAGGAAATAGCAGACTGGTTGTAGTATATTAAATTATAAGTGAGGTCTAATTGGAGGATCAAAGATGCTCTTTGGGAGGTATCACTCTCCTGCTAGGAAAAGCGTTAGCTGTCTCCCTGGTCTCCGGTATTTGTTCTCTGTCTTGGAAATATCCTTCCCCACAGTTTCTGAATCTTGATGTTTAATTTAACACAGAGGTCTTTGAGAAGCACAACAGGGGGTTGTTCCTGGTAGTTCTGGCACTGAGGAAATTGAAATGTACATGTTTTTTCTCATTTATCAAAGAAGGGCAAGAATCTAAACTGACATTTTATATCAAATGAATTATGAACTGTGTACTTTGTACCTAAGGGAACAACAACTAAATTAGGATTTTAGATAAAAAAGAGAGTGAGAGAGAGACAAAAATAGGTTTTTAATAAAACATACAGTAATTTCTGTTACTAGGTCTGATGGTGTCAGGGCCGGATACTCTTACTGTAGGACTAGTAAATGAATACAGGCTACTCTGAAGTCTGAAAGATTTAAATGTATTTGAGATATTTTGTCAGAAAGGATTAAGCCTAAATTTCTCATATCTCGAGGCTTCACGGCCAGTGAAATTCCTGATGATCTAAAGTTAACTTTTAGCTTTTTGACAATTCTTACTTTCTTAGAAAAAAATTTTTTTGCAAGCTCTTCCTGAAAAAAATATGTGATTAGAGTTTACGTGAGAAGAGCAAATCGTATACAGGATAAAAATGGCATACCTGAAAGTGCCACCTTGTCTCTCTCCTCTGTTCCTCTGTGACACCTAAATTCATACACACCACACACCGCTCTCACACATCAGCAAATTATTCTACTGGTTAAGAGCATGGATTCTAAAAGTCAGTTGGATTTCATTCAAATCTAAATTTTCCCTCCTACAAGCTATATGACCTTCAGCAAGTTATACAATCATATTTTGACTCAGTTTTTCCATCTATAAAATGGGAGGAAAAATACGAACTCCTTCACAGGGTTGACACTGCAGGGATTAAGTATGGTGACACCTGTGGTGCATACAGAACTAATAACTGCACATTACATCACATGGCTTTATCCTCCCCTCTGTGTGAGAAGATCAGGCAGCAGCAAATTAGCACCCAACAGTTTAGAAGCTGCTAATTCCTGAAGTACTGAAAGTGTTAGAATTAAACCTTTAAGATGAAGGAGAATGCTCTCATGTCTGTGCAGTATACCCAATAATCATTTTTGAAATAGTCAATGGAAAATTCTTGGGAACTGGGCATGTTTTCTTCTTCCAGCAAATCTATGTTTTGATTGCCATGCTATCCTTCAAAAATATGTACTCTAACTTGTGCTGTATACAAATTAAAGAAGGGCTATTCATGTGAATACATTTGTTTTAGACTTCTAAATTCCTCTAGGTTCATAAAGCTAAAAGTGACAACATTCCTTAGCATGATTCCCATATACTTTCTGGTAGTATAGCCAAATGCTATACTGGATAACAGTTGTGTGGCTAAATTATTAGACAAATAACTACCACTAATATCTTTATTACACATTTTCTTCACATTAACCTAATTATATAATTCTTAATCATTGTCGTGGTCAAATGACCATCTTTTTTTTCTCAAATTTTTATTCTATTACTAGTGACCTGAAATCAGTTCTTAGAAGTCCTTCAGCATTCTAAATCCTGCTGATGATTATTGTTTTATTTTCCTAATAGAGAAATGTGAAATTAATGTCCTATAGAGGTAAGAGATGCTGTTTTAGTCCATTCAGACTGCTATAACAAAACACCATAGACCAGATGGCTTGTAAACAACAGAATTTTATTTCTCACAGTTCTGGAGATTGGAAAGTCCAAGACAAAGTCTCTGGCATATTCAGTGTCTGGTGAAGGCTGCTTCCTCATAGACAGCCATCTCTCACTCTAACCTTGCATGGAAGAAGGGGCAAGGCATTTCTCTTGGGTCTCTTATAAGGGCACTAATCTTATTTGTAAGGGTGGGTTTTGCCCTCATGACCTAATCATCTCCCAAAGGCCGCACCTAATATCATCACTTTGGATGTGAAAATTTCAACGTATGAATTTGGCAGGGGACAGGGAGGGGGGAACATAGACAGTCAGATCATAGAAGATGCCCTATGTAAAATCTGAATGTTTTAAGGCTAAATCTAGTTATTAGTTGAGTAATTAATTAATCTAGTTGGATAGTAGATGCAATCTCATTGTTAAGATGACTTTTATAACCAATGACCTCTGTTTCCTCAGTTATTAAATGGCTAAACTTTTGTCAACTATTCAAAGATCACTTAATTTCATGGTACCTGACTCTACCCTAGAATAGGACATTCAATGGCACCGTAGAGAAAGAGTCCAACTCTAAAATACAGTAGTTTATTTTCTTCACTACCAAAGTCATTTTTTTTTTTTTTTTTTTTTTTTTGGCTATTCCTGTTAGATACATTTAACAAAGAATAATTTAATGCCCTCTTCTAGAGTGGCTTTGGCCTAGGTTGAATTTATTCATTATTACAATTGTTTATTAACCTGGCTAAGCATATCTATTTTTAAACTCACAAAGGTGAAATTCTTCACAGAATTATTTTAAATGAAGTGAATGAACAATATTTGAACTAAAAATAGGATAGAATTAATCGAGCAATATTTTTGTTGTATATATTTTAAATTATTTTTCCAACCACAGATATACTCTAAACAAAGGGCTAAAAAATCAGATACTCAAGGAAATAAATTTCATCTATGTTGCCTAGAAACTACTTGGATAAATATAAAGATATTCAAAATAATAGAAATACTGAGAAACACTGTTAGGGAATACTAAGAGGAATTCAAATGTGAAAAGCAAAGGCTTACGTAGAGTATCTACATATGGGAAATCTATGTAAGGAAAAAGAACTAAATTTGGTTGGTGGTTTGAAATGTAATAAAAAAAAAAACTTTTCTGAGCCTTATGACCACTAACTTGAGAGTCTCTAATTAGTCTGACAAAGTGACAGTTCCATATTCTAGCTGAACAAATAATGTAGCTCACGACATTCAAAATCTTTATTTTTCTCTGCACGCAAGGAGCTACCTTATTCATAGCTTTCGGATATTTCAAAATTAACAGAAGATGACTTCAGTCTGTCTGATGTCTCCTGGTTAACATATTCACTGAAATTGTCTTATAGAGTGATTTTAAGAAACTCTTTAATCTTAAATCACAAAGAGAGGTGGAGGTGGAGATGTGTTGCTTGGTCCTAGAGATGCTAATGTGGAGTGGAATCTTTTATTTCTCACAATGGTCAACAGCAATTAGTATTCAGTGATGTCTTTTTATTCTGGTGCCCTTGACCCACCTTTGTCCCTGTTTCTATGTTACTCCTATTATATACTGTAACTGGGGATGTCCTGGCATCTTTTCCATTCTAATTAAAACTTTCTTAGTGAACTCAAGGGCCATTTTTTATTTCATGAAGAATAATTACTAGAGCTAGTTGAAATATGCCCATAGGGTTTTATATGTTTTGACAAATATTTGCACCAATTTTGACTGATATATTTTACACCAGTGAAGTGTTGGTGAAATTTTGGGTTTCCCTCAGAATTGTAGACCCAAATAAGTCACTGAAAGGCCAAAGATAAATGTTGTACCAACTTTAGGTTTTATTCCATGATATACTCTAAAATATTTTATTTTGTCACTGAGTAAGAAGTAAATGATAGATTTTTTTTTTTACAACATTTTTATTTTATGCACATACTTTCTTCCTAGACAGAGCTTTTTTCCTAAATGCTCTTCTACGACACTGGTGACAACCATGAGCAAATGTCATCATTTCTTCTGCTTGGGATTGTAAAACCCGTAGCCCTTGTTTTGCGTCTTGTATGTTTTTGTCTGGAGCCCTTTCTGGGAGGTCCCAGAGCCAAAGGAGCTTTGACAAGCAAGAGAGAAAGAGAAAAACTGCTAACAGTCAGAAACAGACACATAAGAAAGACAGGCACAGTTTCCTCAAACCTCTCTACTCCCCCAAACCTACTCAAGATTGAAATGTCACAATTAAAAAAAAAAAAAAAACCAACAAAAACCTCAGAAAACTCAACAATGTCTCTCTTCTTTCCAAAACTCCTAGCTGCAAGATTTCTCCACTCCTAAAAGCATAAAAGCAGTATCCACTCCTGTGGGGCAGATGGGGGTGAGGTGGGGAAAGGAGGTCAGCCACCCTCTGTACCTATGAGTAGGGGCAAAATTCTGGATCGGCCAGGTCACTTTGAATAACATTGCATAAATAAAGGTTAGGAACTTGGATTTTGGAGACAATTGCTGGATTGAAATGTCTCCCCACTCAGCTACATGATCTTGTGCAAGTCATTTAAATTATAAAGCCTCAGTTTCTTTGACCAACCTCCTTTACATAAAGGACTATTATGAGTATTAAAATGTGATGATACAAAGCATTTAGCCCAGGGCCCGGCACACAGTGACTATTCAGTATTAACTTTGGTATTTTAATGTTTTTCTTTACAGATAAATATCAAGACATTAGCATTTCTCAAGGGGAAGTTAAACCAAAGTCATTAATTAAAGTTGTTGATTTGTTTTATAACTTGTAACATAATAAGTTAAACTTATATATTCTCTCTTATAATTGCATTTACTGCATGTTCTGGATGGCTGCTTAGGTGTCTCCAGGAGACACTGGGATTACTTAAAACTTGATTTTACTTTTTGGGGGGAAGAGGATTGCTAATAAACTAGGACAATAGGCTTATATATGTGTTCATAAATAATGAGGTAAGACAACTTTGTCAATGTTGAGATTGCCAGTTTTAAGAAAAAAGTTATATTTCCCTTATTTGGTGGGAGTATTGTTAAGTTATGGTAGTTATTTTTAGGAATCATAAAAATTAATTGATTTGCTGTCATTCCTTTATTTTACAAAACTGTAAATTATTTTATTAAAAAATGAGAGTCCATTTTAAACCCATTTCATTCCTGTAAAATAAAAACTTCTTGGGAAAACTAAAAGAACTTTTAAAAAGTTGTGTTGATTGGTAACAGGTCATGTTTCTTTTTTTGTTTTACCTTGGTTCCCAAGAATCTCAGAAAAATGTCTGGTGCTTGATGACGATAGCTAACCTCCGTCTGGGTTTGTGGTACAATTCTCTGATCCTTTCCCTCATTATTTAGCCTTGTTTTTTCGTGTTTTATGTGTTTTTAAATTATTTTGTGAATTAGGCAGGTTAAAAATTATAAAGTATGGGCCGGCCCTGTGGCTCACTCGGGAGAGTGTGGTGCTGGTAGCACAGAGAATGCGGGTTCAGATCCTATATGGGGATGGCCGGTGCACTCACTGGCTGAGCGTGGTGCAGACCACCCCATGCCAAGGGTTGCAATCCCCTTACCAGTCCAAAAAAAAAAAAAAAATTATAAAGTATATCTGTGAATTTTTTTCTCTCTGGAACTTGAATGACATGAATGTTGATTGTCTATTGATGTAAGAATGAGTTCCAAGAAGTGAGTCTAAAGAAACCAGATAACTAGAAATACTAAGTAATTGGATTATTTTTCACATCCTATACTCAACCTTTATGAAAAAGCCAAATCAAGGTATATACATATGATGATAAATCCATTCATTCCTTTTCAGAATCCAGTCTAGTCTACTCACAAGAGAGTAGCCAGCATCATCCTTCCCACCCTAATATTTTAAAACTAAACTGGATAATGTAATTTCTCTGCTTAACATCAAAAGAAATCAGTGATTTTCCGTCTGTTCCCTTATTTAAGGTAGGGTTATGGTTAAAAACACAGGCTGTGGACTTGACTAGACCAAGTATATTTAAACTCTCTAAGCCTGCACTTATCCATAAAATGTGGAAATAATACTAACTACATCTAAAGGATATTTTGAATGTTAAAAGATAAAGTATGTGAAATATTTAATAGTATCTAGCTTGATGAATGTCAATAAATTATAATTAAAAAATACTTTAAAAATATTTATCTAGTATTTTTGCTTAAATGTAATGATAATTCAGTTTTATGGTCCATCTAATTGATGAGGTCAACATTTGTTATTCAGCTGATCAAAATTAAGATGGCTAGATAACTTAAACTCTGTTATGGGTATAATCAGTGCATGCATTTTCTCAACATTGTGAATTTTTGAAGTGCATGCAAAATACTGTGGAGTTAGACTTTGTTCTTTCATAATATTATTATTATTACAAATAATATATCTAGAGAGATCTCACTATGAAGTCATCAAGAATGCAGAAGAAAAGTACAGAATGAAACAAAAAATCCTAATGTACAGTCCTTGTCCTCAAGTATCGTACAATAAATGATGAACATATAAGGTTCCCAAATACATTTAATTCCTACCATATATGTAATCTTCACCATGGTGTGAAGGATCATAGACTAATTAGTAGGACTATGTTAATCACTCAATAGTTATAAACTGAACTAGATTGTCTGCAAGTCACTTGTGATGTTAACCCCAAAATGTTCGGTCCTATTTTGCCAGCAAATAAAAATTTGCAGCAACTGTGTCTCTCTAGTAATTACAGTATCACCCAGCAACATGGTGTTTTGGACATTAAGTGACTCAGTGATACTTATTCAAGGAGAAATTTTGGAGTGAACCATTATTGTGGTTATGGTGGAAGTAACACACATGGCAGGACCACGTGACAGACACGGGGAAGTTCAAGATTATAACAGTAGCAAACGTTTACACAGTGCTTACCATGTGTACTTTATTATATTAAGTATATATTACATTGTGTAACTACTTGATATATTAACTTTTTTTAATCCTCCAACACCAACTCTGTGAAGTGTGTACCATCTGTATTTTTTTTTCACTGATGAAGAAACAGGTGCATAAAGGTTAAGGCTCTGGCTCAGTAAGTAAGTAGCAGAATGAGGATCTAAACCCAGGTGGGTTGGCTCTTTGCCAATATGCAGACCTGTCTATTCTGTGAGTTAGTTAAAATAAACTCTAAATAAAAACATTACAAGAAATTGCTAGCCAGCTAATGAAGTTAAAAAATTTTAAAGTGCTAACAACTTGAGAAACTGGCAAAAGTGTGACATGTTCTGGATTATCTGATGTGATAAAAATCTTATCAAAGGTAAAACCATTTTACATGGACAAAATACAATGACAAGCACATTAGAAACTAAGAAATACTAAATGGTCAATAACCATGTTTTAAATATTTCCGTCATAGTCATTCTTTTGGCTTTAATTACTATCTACAGACTGATGCCTTCCTTACTTATATACCCAGCCCCAAATTCTCTCATGAATTCCATGTCCATATAGTTAACGGCTTTCTAAAAATACATTGTGCATTTCAGAACCAGCCTAATTCTTGATTCTTCCCCCACCATCAGTTCCTCTTTTATTAGACCCATCGCAGAAAATGATGTCATTTTTCAGTTAGTTGTTGAGACCAGAAACGACATCCTCTTCCTGGTTCTGCAAACCCACCTCCGTTCCATCTCCAAACCCTCTTTGCCTGATTTTCCTCCCGGCTTCTGCTTCCCTCATGTGCCCGAGCACGCTGCTTTCAAGGCTTTCCCCGGGGACCTGCAGGTCTGCTCAGACATGATCTCCTCGGGGAGGCCTTCTCACTGCCCCACCTGAGATACCTGCTCCGCCCCGGTCTCCTCCATTATCACTCTCAATCCCCTTAGATTAGAAATACTTCCAACTATTTTTTTTAAATGTTAGTAGATTTAATTTTTTAGAGCAGTTTTAAGTTCACAAGCAAAACTGGGCAGAAGATACAGAGAGTTCCCTTGTCCTCCCTGCCCCAACATGTGCATAGCCTCCCCCAGCATTAACATCCCCCACCAGAGTGGTACATTTGTTACGAATATGAACCTGCACTGACACATCATTATCACCCAAAGTCCACAGTTTACATTAGAATTTACTCTTGGTGTTGTACATTCTATGGCTTGAAACAAATCCATAATGACATGTATCCGTATCCACCATTATAGTGTCAGACAAAGGAGTCTCACTGCCCTAAAAATCTTCTGTTCTCCACCTGTTTATCCCTCCCTCCCGCCTCGCCCCTGGAAACCACTGAAATTTTTACTGTCTCCATAGTTTTCTCTTTTTCTCCCTTTTCATCTATCATCTCGCTCTCCTTAATAAAACTAAGTTGTTCATTCATATATTCCCAGATCATAGAATAGTGCCAGGCATATAGCAGATGACTTGTTAACATTTTCTGACTCAATAAATTATAGATTATATATACTTTATATAGATTATATGTAATTATATTGTATTATTTATTTATAATATGTAACATAATTATACAACAACATAACTAATGATGTTGTTACATTTTTCTATACTATATATAAATAGGAACACATATATACAAATATAAAATACTCGTTTGGATAAGAATACAGTAAAACGGACCACTTACACTTAAGTGATAAGACTATAAATAAATTCAACTTTCTGGAAAACAATTTTTCAACTAATATCTGGAATGGTAACAACATATATTCCTATTCACCCAACAATTCTAAAAAGCCTACCTAAAGATGCGCTTATTGGAATACTAAGGATAGTATTTATAATATTGAAAACAATATCATTCTATATCTATGTTATCTTTGTTTAGTGAATGTTCCCTGTCCATAAAAGTATTACATGCAATTATTTTGAAGTCATGTAACTGAAAAATATTTAATGGCATAGAAAGCTCTCATAGTATATTGTAGAGCAACCAAAATTTGCTAAATAATATGTAAGTATTCATCTTAATATTTTTCTTAATTATATACACATATATTTGTATGGTAAAAAGACAGGACAGATTGTAACAGTTTAATAAGGGTTATCTCTGGGTAGTGTAATCATGGTTAATTGTTTCTTCATTTCTTTGGTAATTTTCAAGTTGTCTATCTTAAACATGTAATATATTTATAATTAGAAAAATACATAGTTTTAAAAAGGAACATGTTTATTTCTGCAGGAACTAAATTTTAACATTCGTTTAATGTATATTTAATATGCTGTACTGACTTCTCAAAATTCAAGTGCTCTAAAGTTTACAAAAACAAATAAAAGACATTCTCCCTGCTCTCAAGTAGTTTTTATTACCATTACTTTGGTGTATTATGGGAAAAAGAAATGGCTAGACTTAAATTTAAGATTCAAACTGATGTTGAGGGATAAACTATGGTCTAGAAAGCAAAAGAAATGTGTGAAACCATAGGTTGCCATTTACTACTCATTGACTTCAGACATGTTACTTAATCTCAGTTCTCACATTTGTAAAATAGGGACATTGAGAGAAATTGATGATAAAATGAATGCATTCTAAATATGTATTCTAGTATTTCAGATTTAATTTGTTATGAAGAAGGCAAGTCAGTGCCTCCCTGTGCTGTGCTTGGGTAGGAATGCACCAGGAGTGTTTAGTTTGGGTATAAGGCATCATATGTTTTAAGGGGATCTTATCAAACTGGAACAGAACACATCCAAGTCAGTTACCAATGTTAGATAATGGCTGAGAAATCATATTATATGGAAAGCAGTTGTAGAGCGCAGAGATGTTTAATCTGAAATGAGGAAATTTAGTGAGGAGGAGAACGAATGCTTAAAAATTCTGAAAATATATCCCATGAGTGGCAGCAGACGCTTGTTCTCAGGGATGAGTGAGACTCAGGTAAGGTCCTAAAGAGTACAGTGTAGTTAGCATAACCAATCATTTGTACCCATTACCCAGAACAGCCCCAATGTACGCCTGCTGTAGCTCAGCTCGCTCCTGTTAATTATTTAAAGTATCACACATCACTCTCAGAAGGTCTCGATGTAAACAAAAGATTACATTTGCCCTAGGTTTTGTAGAAGTGATACAGTTTTTAGTTTTATATCAGGAAGAGTTTTCCAATAAGAACTGTCTATTCATGTGATGAGGGAACTATTTTCCTACCACCAGTCATCAAGAAGCAGATTCCTGTAGGTCACCTGCCTGGGATGTTTTTGACAAGAATCATTTATTGGTGACTTTTAAGCTACCTACCTTCTAAATTTAACATGCTTTTTTATTTTTAAACAGTTTATGATTAGAAATCAATTCCATGACATACCTATGGATAACACTTAATTTTTAAAAATATATTTCTCATACTAACATGATCACTTCTCCATTTTGCATTTCATTGAATATTTGTGCACTTTGATTAATTCCTGAGAACTGGCAAACTCACACTGGTAGTTCTGTGTGCTTTTCCCTGTGGAACGGGAGGGTGGCAGAGTTGCCGCAGTGGAAGGAAATAAGAGCAGGGAAGTACTGTTTAAGGATATGACCTTGTTCCAAAAATAAATCCAACCTCTATTGAAACTTATCTACTTAATATTGTAAACGGTTTGCTTTTATATCTATTTAATGTATGTAATATTTGTTCTATATTATAAATCACTAACTATACCAGTCTGTGTCGTGGTGCAGAATTAAGAGCATACTGTCTTTGAACTTCAACAGTCCTAGTTTGAATTTTCACTCTCTTGGTAACCAGTTTTGTGATTTGTGCTAAAAATATTTAACTTCTCTGAGCCTTAGCTTCTTTATATATAGCACAAAGAGATAACACTACAATTCTGGAGTGTAATTCTGAGGATTTGAAACAATTATGTTAGAGAACCTGGCACATAGTATGTGTTCAAAAAGTTAGCTCTTAGAGGGACTATCCTGTGACTATCAGATCTATTTTAACCTGCTTGTTACTATTTAATGCAGCTCTGTTTGTGCATCCTTGTGCTCAAGGTTGACTGTCCATTTGTTAGCACATCTGCATATTCCTCATAATTAATATCTTTTTAAATGACATATGGTTTAGTGACTGTAAATCGAGTCTTGCCTTCTGTTTTCAATTTGTTCATGACTCAATGACTCAATATATGTGCCTGAACTTTAATTTTCCATTCTGGAAACTAGAATTTAAAATCCTTGCTCATATGTAGCAATTTCAGAAAATGATAGGGAAATGTGTAATCCAAGGATTTTGAATATGTGCCAGGCTATTCAGTGAAGCAGCAAGGATGTGTGTAGATAAAAGGCCATGGTTTCTCTTAGGTTAACAGAAAAACCTAAATGAGGATCCCAAAGATCTAATCTCTGAAGTGAGGGCACAGTTTGGGGTAGGGTGGGGTCAGATTCCAGGTGAACTCAGCAGGAAGCATCACATCGGAATAGAATGAGTTGGAGGGAGCCCTGGGCTCTGCACTGAGGCTGAGGACACGATTAACTCGATTAACTCGGATGAGCCATCTGATAGTGCCCCCAAGGCAGTGCCTCTGCACGCCATCGTCCTCTGAAAGGCAAGGCCCAGTGCACCCCTACAAGTGAGTTTCTAACTTCTGGATCCCCCAAAGCACCTAGACCCTTTTTATGCTGTGTACACATTTTTGTGTTAGAGCTATTTGAATCATGTCTTATCTGTCTATCAAATACAAAGGAGATGATCTTATCCCTCCTTCCACCTATTCTGCCCTTTTTCTGACCCTAGCAAGAACCTTGTGCAAAGTAGTATTCGATATTTTTGTGACTAAACTGAATTTAATACAAAATCTTATGGGCATCTTTGCTATTTTAATGCTGCCTTTTATTTCACCAGTTTGAAATGTGTCTGTGTTCATGCACACACAAACTACAGTGGTAACGAGCTGGTGGATATTCTGAGACAGATATTGGTGCATATGTGAAACATATTACTAAAACTTTCTTCTTCTGGTCTGCAAAGACTGCATATTCCCTAAAACTTTCTTCTTTTGGTCTGCAAAGACTTGGTAGTCATCAGCTACATTAAAAAAAAAAAAAAGCCTGTACTTTTGCTTTTTTTAGAGCTCACCCCCAGAGTTCTATAAACCTGTATGGAGAAAACGTTTGGGGCATGTATGAATACTATTCTGTTTGTTGTTTTGGATTTTTTTAGAGAGAGAAGAGTCCACAAATTATATCATTTAAAAGTTTACTAAAATCATACATTCAAAAGATTATAACATCTAGACTAGTGTATGTCAGATTGAATTTATTGCTTAATGTTTTGTATTAGTTTTGCCTTCCAAAGAAGGTTAAATTTGAAATTTTATTAAAAACTCTCTTCCTTTGAATTTATAGATTAGGGGAGCTGTTTTATCCAGTTGCCATGTAGAATTAGTATTTACTGGACAAGATGTGTTGATTCAGGAGGTTGTCTGTGGAGTGTTTGCCCCGTGAGGGTCATATTAAACTTGAGAGAAGCTTTTTGAGCAACATAGCATCTTGGAGACAATATATCAAGCTGATAGATACAGGACTCTTCTGTGAAGAAACTAGGGATGGAATTATGGCTGGCTCCTGGTTATTGCTTTGATGCTAAGGAGCCTCTAAGGAGTAGATCTAGGATAAAAGGGGTTAAACAGAGGGGAAGGAAAGGTTTCCAGAATTCAGTGTTACTAAAAGCATACAGAGTGAGTAGTTATATACAAATAATTTGAGATGATCATTCTGTTGGGAAATAGTTTACAGTTTTATATAATCAAAGTGTGACCAATTTAATGGAGCATATTGTTTTATCACTCAGAAGAGAATCCATGAAACATTATTATTACTAGTATGGAGCCTACCTTGGGGCAGTCTTCTATTCTTTCTTAATAGTACAGGAATGCAGTTTCTAACACATGAAGGGATTTTTGTGTGCATTTTAAAAACGCTGATTTTTTCATGCTGAGGACTTAGAACTGATTTTCATTCAGAATTTGAATTGTCAGTGACATTATACGACTTGACATAGAAAAACTAGGCAAAAAATAATCATGTTTTTACACACTGTAAGTCACGTGCAATTTGCACTGTACTTCTGCGCATGTTTTAGGAGTGCTTCTTTTATATGTGTGCACTTGCAAGAAATCAAAGAATATATGTTCATTAAGGAGTCATTATTGTTAAAACTATTTGTGTTCCCAGATAAAATAGCAATTAAAAATTTCACAAACCACAGATTTTGAGGTAAATGTTTGGCTAGTTGTCCCTGGCCAGTGATCTTATTGCATTTCCCAGTCATGCCAGCCTTCTACTAATTGAGAGAACTAGTTTTTACCATTTCCTCTCAAAGTATCCAATTCTCTCTCATACTTTGGCACTGAGCTGATGCCTTCACTTTTATGAGTATTTTGCTCCCTGAGAAATTTGGCATCATCAGAAGAAATCTTTATACTTTTCCCATCACTGAGTCTACCCACTTGCCTGCATCTCTGTCCCTTCATTTGCTTCTGCACGGTAGGTAAACTGTTTCTACTCTGTTCAACCGCTAGTGTGCACTGGCTCTCAAGTCAATGCACATGTACAGCGGCTCACCTCCCTCTCTCCACACAAGGACTTTGCTCTGGCAATTATTCTTTCTTCTCCTACATTATCATTTCCCCCAGTCTCAACTGGATCTTTCCAATAAGCATGCATATATGCTGCAACATCTCCCAGTCTTTAGAAAACCTTCCTTTGATACCATGAGCTTCTCTAGCTACTGCCCCATTTTTTACTCTCTTTTAGAACAAACTCCCTCCTTCTGACTTCAAAATTTTGGTAGATTCCAGGACTCAGTTCTCAGACTTCTTATATACTCATTGTGTCTATAGTCACTCCCTAGTTTATTTCATTAGGTCTCAGCCTTTAAATACCACGTATACATTGACCCACAACTCCTATCCAGACTCAGATCTGCAGCTTCTTCCTTGATATCACCACTAAAGTTGGATAATATACCTCTGATACATAACATGGACAAAACAGAACTCTTAGTCTCCTCCATAACCTATTTCTCCTCTCAGTTCTCATCTCAGTAGTAATGCCACCATTCACCTGGGTGTTTGGGCTGAAACCACTGGCATTGTCTTTGACAACCTGATATTCTGTTAGCAGTACATTCCACACTCAGCTGAACAGCACGATATCTCCCCACCTCCTATACTATGACTCACCTCTAAGCTACTGTCATCTTTTGCCTGGATTACTACAATAGGTGATTTCCCTATTCCCACTCTTGTCCCCCTCCCCCATGAGCTCAGAGAGATTTTTATAAGTTAAAATCAGATCATGTCATTTCCATTATTAAAACCCTGCCACAGCTCTCAGCCCCATTTATAATGAATTCCAAAGCCCTTATTATGACTCTCAAGGCCCCTCAGGCTATAGACCCTGCTTATCCCTCCAACCTCTTTTCCAGGTGCTCTTCCTCCAGATGTTTCATGGCCACCTCCCTCGTGTCATCGAGGTCTCTGCTCAAATATCACCTAACAGCATGCCCTTCCTTTGGTCTTCCTATCTAACCCGGATTGTTATCCCGTAACTAAAACTGCTTACTCCTCACTGTCTCCTCCTTACTCTGCTTTACTTTTCTCCAGAGCACTTATCAGCACCCAGTATTGTCTTCTTTATGATTGTTTACTGCCTGTTCCATATAATAACTTAAATATAAGCTCCATAGGGGCAGGGGCAGTGTTATTTTACTCAGTGCTGTTATCTTTCCATGTGAAAGATAGTACTTAGCCCAGAGTCAAGCCTCAATAAATGTTTATTGAACAAATGAATGAATTTTTGATGATCTCAAAAGCCTTACAACAGATTGATGAAATATGTAATCTAATTCTTCTATTCTCACCGCTGGTCATTCATTAGCTTTGTTATTCACAGGCAGGTTCTCCTGAATTGGAGAGTACATAAAACACACACTACACAAGGTTAGGTATAAAAGAAAGTGGAAAATGGACTCTGATATTTCATTTGTTTTTATTATTTTTATGACTTTTTCACCAATTGCGTCTAGAAATCTATGGTCATTAGGAATTTATACTGGACTAATCAGAATGCTACACTACAGTAGCAATTAAGTCATGCTAACGGAAGTTCAGATTAGTCCAATGTAATAATAAAAATTAACAAATAATTACCAAGGCCCAAAATAATATGCTTTATTTACATACCTCTGATCATCACAACAATCCTATAAGGGAAAAATAGCCCCATTTTAAACATCAGAAAGCATAGCCTCTGAGACATTAGGGGATTTTTCTAAAGACACAGAGCTCTGCTTAATTTGCTTTTGAGTTTCCAACTAGCTTTGGAACAAACATTGATATGATAGATTCACCCAAGTTATACCTGTTAGAAAAATTAATTAAATAACCAGAGTCATCTCGTAAGATTTTTTTAGTAGAATATGCTTTAGTTTCACTCATTTCTGTTAAGCCTTCTAGAACCATTCAGATAGATTTACCTTATAGCTCATGTCAAGCAGGTGCACTGAATTCAGGATGGATTCCAGAGATTCCACCAGACTAGAAAAAGCAACATGTGTGCTCCAACTTGCAACATATTTAAGAAAGGGCAGGGCACTGGGCGAAGCATAACTGACTGTATAAAACACATGAGGAATAAAGCTTAGTTTTCATATTTTCATGAGTGACAGTTAAGGCTGGAATACGCTATTTTCAGCCACTCGTGTATATTTGTCATTGCAGAACAATACAATTTTAACAAACTCTTGTTTCTCCAGAATAAAAGTGTTCGTGTGCAGTGGTGTGGTTAGGGTGATGCTGGTTGACATGGATGGGAAGGGTACATGCTCTGGCTCAGTGTTCCTCTGCTCGGTGTGTGGAGCAGAGAGTTAAACTGAGAGGTGCTCGTGTGTGCTTCACTCTGCTCTCTCCACGTTTGCAGTTAGATAAACAGAAGTGCAGGTGGGAGCAAGCTGCACTGTTCATTTGTCTTGCTGTGGGGGGGTGGCTTTTAAGACTGAAATGCTAGTGTAATTGTGTTGAAATGAACAATAGAGAAGTACAGAAGTTCAGGAATGAAAATGTTAAATTAAATGGACCATGTTTAACATTGTTGTTGATCCTGAGGAACAGTTTTTCCAGTATATGGAGCATTTTGATTCCATCCAGCATATGCTCTCCACAGTTTTCTCTGCTCTAATTCATCTGTGTTTTTCGACAGCTCCAGATGGCGTGCTGCCTCCCAGGCTTTCATCTGCCACTCCAACCAGTCTTCAGGTTGTCTGGTCTACACCAGCTCGTGACAACGCTCCCGGCTCTCCCAGATACCAGCTCCAGATGAGGCCTGGCTACTCCACCCAGGGATTTCGAGAGTGAGCGTCCTACTTTGTTCATCTTCCTACCACAGGGGTTACGCAGTGTAGACATAAAATGTTTGTAGAATAGGTCAGTTCTCATTTGCAAGAAATATAGGTTACTTGTTTAAAGTTCAAACAAACAAAAAAACAAGCAATCAACCTAGAGAATAATTATTTGCCTTGCAAAAATGTCAATTTCTTATTTATGTAGCAATTAAAGTAAGATTTCTTCACATTAAACTTTTCCTGAGCCCATGTATTACATATAACAGGGATATACCTTAAACCAACAAAATGCTGTCTGAACTCTAGCTAGAAAATTATACTACTTATTCTACAAATTCCACATGGCAATCAGTCTCAACACTACCAGAATTTGCATCTTACATAAATACAAGATTATAAACCCTCAGCAGAATGGCCACTCCATGGCACAAAATGGCAGTACTTAAATGCATGTTGACATTATCTGAAAATTTTCTGCAACAAGATTTTATTAGTTTTTATTTCTTTGAATGTCTGAAACTTCCTAATTAACATTTCATTCCCATATAGGTTATTTTCCAATCCTTCTGCATCGTTAAGCTATGAAGTGAGAGATCTCCAACCGTACACAGAGTATATGTTTCGGTTGGTTGCCTCCAATGGATTTGGCAGTGCACATAGTTCTTGGATTCCATTCATGACCGCAGAGGACAGTAAGTGGTCTGAACAATACACAGCCAAATGTCTTCTACATTAGGCAGTCTTAAATGTTTTCAGTTTTTCCAAAGCAAAGAAATGAACCTCCCCTATTTTTTTGTCATTCAGTGACAATAATCTTTGCAAGGGCAAGAGAGGGGGCAAGAGTGTTCTGTTTCCCCCAAAAGAAGGAAAATGTGGGCTTGGAGAGTTTGAAGGTAATGTCTACAGACAGGAAGCAGTAATTCATAATACATTAGGATATGGCCCCATTCCATCCTCTAGGGTACATCTAGGTGTCCTGCAAGAGAAAGGTGTCATCTTCTACTCTGTGAGCGAATGTTCTCTGCTTTGGAGGAATTCTGGCAGGCAGAATAAAATGAAATATGAACCTTACTTCATGAGGATGTTCAGGCTGTCCGTATATTTGTTCCTGGAAACAGATTCCATTGTACTTCAACTTGCACCCAAGAGACAGCCTCCAGCATGGAGAAGTATAATCTGATAATAGTAATTCTGCATGCATTACAAAGGGTAGATTGGGATTGCCTTATTCAACCAATAAAGAAAAATTTCCAGTTTTTCATTGAAAAGTTAGGTTTACATATATATGGTTTTCTAGGTGATACATTTACCAGGTTATATATTTGGGAAATAAACACATGGCTATTATATTTGGTTTTATACAAATTACCTCTATAAAAGTGTATATATGGAAGTATAATTTTCTAGAAAAGTTAGAAATTAAATCAAGCTACACAGAGTGAATGAGGGCACTGGATCTTTGAGCAATGAGGTTTTTAGAGTTAATCTTGTCAAGTCTTTTAATCATAGTCTTCTTAGAAGAGATTTTCTCTGTTGGCCAATTGCCATTCTGGCTCTATATCCAATGAGAAACTGAGTGACTTTCAAAAGGCTAGATATTAATATAAAGGTACAGTATGTAAAACAACACCGATTGTGTATTAAATACATTTTTCTATTTCTATAATACTTTTAATTCTATTATTTGAAATGAGGATAAGAAAGCAAATGAGATGGAATGATTTACCGTCTTTAAAGTTTACTTTATTTAAAAAACACCATCATGAACAATAATATGTAATACTTAATCCATTTCTCCCAATTCATAACTACTCCCTGGGAGCAAGTTAGGTACTTTACAAGGGCACATCCAGTGTTTTCGGTCTCAAGGGTACCATTTAGTAAATTTGGCACAGTGCAATAAATAACACCCAGGGCCCGGGAAGCATTAATGCACCACCTTTTTGTAAAGATGAACTAAAGATAATTATTCAACCCACTGCAGAAGTGATGGCTCAGTAGAATGCCAGATAGATGAGGGGGAAAAGGGTTTCCATTTTTGCTGCCCCAATTTCTATTTCCCCAGAAAAACGACAGAAATTTCCTCGGAGGTAATCTGCCCACGAGTATTGAATGGGTACCATGACCTTCTAGTTACAGGCAAGAAGGTAGCACGTAAGTAAACAAAGTCCAAAACATTGCAAAGTACCAATTAGCACTGCATCCTTTGTGAGCAAACTCACCTCCCATCTCCCTACTGTAAAACCAGTCTTACAGACCGTAAGTGGTTAGAATTTTCATGCACAGAGACACGGTCACCTTTGTGACTTCAGGGCCTGGTGTTGAAGTGAGTGATATTAACTCTTTATTTTCCTTAAGGAAGAGTTAGTAACACATGATTATATAGCAGCCATCAACTCAAGAAACCAGCCATCACTTGTGTTTGCACCCTTTCCCAAGATGGGTGAGCTCTTCCTCCCCTGCCCTGCATGTGCGCTGTGAAGCTGCACACAGAGCAAAAAGCCAGAAGCTGGCCTTGAACTCCTCTAGGTTAAGTTACTGGTGCAGACTCACCCCTGAGACATGGTGACAGTGCACTCTATATTTTGGATGTCAGTGGAGATGGATGCCATCTCTGAAAGGATGTGCAATTGAGTTGACAAAGATGGAGTGATTGGCATTGAGTGCAAGCAGTTTTTCTGTCAGGGCTACAAAGCATTGTTTATAAAACCACCCATGCTGACAGCTCCATGCCAGAATGGCACTTCACACTTGATTCTGACCAGCACCTCCTGCTCACCAAAGTGCAATTTTCAATGTAGAGATTTCACATATCATCTTACAGAATGAAATAGAGAAGTGGCCTCACGCCCATATTTAAATTTCATACCATCAACAGGCACCTTTCTCCATCAGCCACAGCCACAACACTTCCCAATGCCAAAATAGGTCACCAATGGCAATGTTTTCAGAGTGATATTTCCACACTGTGATTTTCTTCAAACCTGTGACACAACTGAAAGCAGAAAGAGAAACTAAAGCAGGAAATGAGCTGCAGGAAAATGAGCAAGAAAATGCTTGGGTACAGGATGCTTCTCATGGACAGAGAAAAGGCTGTGGGGAATTTTAAAACATTTTTTTTCAAATAATTTGTCATTTACATCAGTGTGTCACCAATATCCAGTTCCATGCATTTTTAAAAATCTAGTGTGCTGATGCCAAATAATAATAATGCACATTTCCCATGAATATTTTAAATCCTGTTAAACATGTGTTAATAAAAGATGTTTGTTCCAGTCAACTTGGTCAGTGTAGGGTTCAACTGTTTGCAACCAGATAAATACAAACAACACATGATTTTTTTTTTTTTTAGTGTGCTGTTAGCAGTCCAAGCACCTGGCATGCCTGCAGCTTGCAAAAATGCATTAAGATTGTGCTAGACTTGGGAGTGTGTGATTAATACAATGAAGGCACTTACCTAGCAGCTGAAAATTGTGATATCTTTAAACCCGAAATAACCAGCATTCCTGACTATATCACTGTTCTCTTTGTATGTTTACAGTTGTTTTCTGTACAGTGTTTGCATGCAGAAATTGTAGTTGGCAGGGAGGGCAATTTCCTTCGAATCTCTGCTTAAATGTGGACATACTTTTTTGCCTACTAAAATCCTGCCTGGTGTAAAATATGAGATAACCCACTTTTTCTTAAAAATGTGGATTCCCTAGGCCAACGAAAGTCAGATAATCTGTTTTTCTCAAAGTTTTCCAGGTAAGAAGATTGAAGTATGGAATATCTGGTTATTTTAGTCATCTCAATGACAAGCATAAACGATATACACAAGCAATTAGATCAACCTAATGAAATTGAAATTGTTTTCTAAAAATCACTTCCCTGCCTCAAAAAACAAAACAAAACAAAACAAACATGAGTTGGTTGAGTAAGCTATTCAGTTGTCATCTATTTTTTAAAAATTTGATTATTTCCCCAAAATTTGTAGTTTCAAATTCCCCCTTTGTATTTTAAACCACTAATCTAAGAGGTGTTATTAAATAAAATCTGTGAGATTTAAAGTTTATTCTGTGGGTTTACTTAGACAATCTTTTCATGTGTGTATTTTTTGCTAACAAAGTGATTTTCATGAGTTTTGACTAGAGTATGCTAAAAGATGGAAAGATAAATCTCATTATCTACACAGTGAGATTTTAGGTATTATTAATGTACTGTATTTACCCATTCTATTAGATCCTGTTTTTTTTTTTTCACATTTCCAAGTTCGCTGTGGACAGAGGCCAGGGCAATGAGAGAACTTATCCCAGTGTCTGGATCCTGCATTACTTTTTCCCTCAGCAGCCTTCACTCCTCTTTGAGATTCTCATAGCACTGTACAAAAGAGCCAAGGTTCTTCCAGGGTAAGATAGAAAAATATTGCAATGTCAGTTGAAATCTCGATCTCATGGTACAGGTTTCTTTCTCCTTTGTTGCCTGGCAAAGTTCCATTCATTCACCAATCTCCAGCCCAGGGCCACCTTCTCTGTGAAGCCTTCCCTTCCACTGCTCTCTTAGAATTTTGGTTTGTGTTTACCACACATCAACACACCCTTCTGAATTGTAACTTCTCGAGACCTAGGGCTCTGTCTCATCTTTGTAACGCCAGTGTGGATGGAGGGTCTGATATAGAGCAGGTGTCCCCAAGTTGTTAGTTGGGGCACTGATTGATTAAAAAGAATTTGATCTAAGTAAATCCATGAAAACTCAACCAATCAAACATTGACTGGGTGCCTACTGGGTACCAGGGACTGAAAAAGACATGAAAGTTACAAGGGTGAATAGAACACTGTTTTTGCCTTCAGGTGCCTGCTGTGTGGCTAGGGAAGCACATAGTAAAACCATGGTTAGAGTACACAGAGTTGACTGTGTGAGCAGGGCCAGAGGAAGGACATTTCCTTCAGTAGGATGTGTCATAAAAGAAGAGATGACCAGGGAAGGAAAGGAAATAGGGGATGATTTCTATTTGGAGTTCACTTGAATACCAAATTTCAACTTTACTTCATTACCATTGGTCCAGGAGAAGGGGACAAAAGCAATTTTTGTAGGAGCTGTTCACTGGCAGGTGAGGCATGGAGAGGGGCATCCAGGGTGTTCTGTCAGTGGTTCCAGCCTCTGAGTTTTAGACAACCTTTGAGGAAGAAGGTTGAGAGGCAGATGTTAGAGAGGCACATCCCAAGAGTGACCCTTATTCTTTGCTGTGGTCAGATGCAGGTTGCTGACTGTCCCTTTGAGTCAACACTGGCTGTCCTGGCAGGTTAATGAATGTCCTGATTAGAGAGGCCTCTGCTAGGCCCAAACCTGGTGCTATCCAAAATGAAGGGGAGAGTATATAGAAAGAGAATTTAAAAAGGAAAACAATTTTTCTTGTTCGTGTTCTCATGACCTGTAATGAGAGTAAAACACTGAGTCCTTTTACTTTTCCTTAGGGAAAGTAAAAATGTGGTATGAAATTTGATACATTGATCAAAATAATTCTAGAATTGGATTTTCCAAATCATTTAATAAATGCATGTGTGCCCTTTGGAGCATTTAAATTTAAAACTAATATTGTATGGCAAACATCGTGTCATGATTAGTGTATTTTAGAAATTTAAGTCTTAACTTGCATCCTCTAACAGAATTCTATGCGAGAGGGAAAAAGGAACATTTTTAAATGAAGGTAGTGTATTTGTATCAGTAGATTTTATTTTATTTAATGAATAAATATGAACCACAAGTTTTAGTAATGCTATACAGTTACTTTCTTTTCTCCATTCCAAATATCTTTTCCAATTGATTTAAATAGTAACCACTAAATGCTAACATATTTATCCTTTTGTACAGTGGTGCGGGTATCGATTTGACATATAACAGAAGACCCTGGTCAAAAGTAACATAAGTAATTCTATGATTTTGAGAACCGAATGGCTCTGCATGTTTCTCACTACATACATTGTTTTCTATTGCATAGTTTTTCTCCCCAAATTCTTGAATTTCCAGAATTAATAAAATCAAATATTTATGATTATTTTTATATTTTAAAACCAAATGAAACTTATTCAGGCTAAAAGTGACAAACAGAAAATCCTTTGAAAGGATGGATTGATTAATGAAAAATTCTATCCATCTTGTCTCGGTTTCCATCCTAAGCTCTTGAATCTCCTATGGCACATAAAGCTCACGGCTCTTGCCCATTAGAAGTGTTGGTAATTTCTATGTTCTTTACGTGTGTCAGCTGAAGAATGCAGGTGAAAGTAATGAGAAATCAAGCTTTTCGTAGCCTTTCCTGTGTTTAGTTTAAAAAATTAATAAAAAAATTTTATTATAAACTTGTTATTACTGCTTCAATTCTGAGTGCCTATTTTGTGCAAGACACTTTGACAGGTACTATATGTCTATTCTTTCAATAACCAGAAATGTTATCTGCTGGCCACTCACTAAACATTTTAGAAAACTGTTTTCATTCTTTAGCTCTGAAAGAATTAAACTGGCAATATTTGAAAATTTTCAGTAGACCATGCAAGATGTTCCAGTGCTAATTGCCATATACTGATATTTAATGTCATGAGCTTAGTCTTAATGGTCTCAAATCTTAAATTTTGGGGGAGTTCAAATACCTGAAAACTGGTAGCTATCAGAAAATATGTGTGTTTATCATAATCATCTTCTATAGCATTTTATATAGCACCTGCTTATAAAAGGACTGTAATGCTAAAACATTCTGTAATGCTAAAACAATACAGATTCTTTTAATCACGTGATTTTATTCATTTTGACTATGAACACATAGATTCTTTTAATCACATGATCTTATTCATTTTGACAATGTTTCTGAAACCCCAAATTTTCAAGATTGATTAAGTAAGTACAAAGAAGAAGAAAGACTTCTCAGGGGGTCAAAGAGCTACCCTGGGGAGTCAGTAAACAGAGTTGATGAGTTAAATTCGGAAAATTTCAGATGAAGTTTTGCCTAAATACAAGGGGTTAATGTGGCTATATTTAGTCCTTTTAGGCTTTTTTCCTGCCTTCATAAATTCTCCCATCAACACATTTTATTTTCTGCCCCATATTTTCTAGGAAGCATCTTCTGCCATTCACCTCGCAATGTGTCCCAGTTGCAAGTGTCAGAACGTTCTTCCTACCCTACACCCTTCTTTCCGGGTCTCAGGAGAAATGGAGAAAAATATTTCCTTGCAGACTGTCAAATAGTATCCTTCCAATTCCAACAACCTTCTAGCCTTCAGATGTCCTTTTTATTAAATGAAGGCACCCATGTTACACAGCCCCTTTCCTTTCTAACCAGGTGTCAAGAAGTAAAAGTTAATTTTTGTGCAATCCTGCAGTGCCCATTGTTAATGCTTGTTTTGGGATACACTATTTTACCCTCCTCATTATCACAAGATTAATATTTCTTTATCTTTATTCTATTGGTCCTCTTACATTTGGGTCTTTTACTATGAGCTGTCAAAAGTTCTTTGGGGAAGTAGTTGGGGTATAAATAATAAATTGATCAAAGAATTCGTGATTAGAGAAAAGATGGAATCCAACACTCTATTCTTCTGCTAACATATCAGAACTGAATATCAAGAGGCTACATTAACAATTAACATATAATATATTGCTTTATATAATTATACATCCATATATCTCCCATCTTGATTTTTAATTCATTGGTAAATTTAGGAGATATTCATTTATGGAGTTAATATTACTGAAAAGAGCTTTTAAACTGAGTGAGATTTTAATTAGAATGGTAAAAAGTTGCTTCAGGGCAACAATGAGAAGGTAACAGGAAAACTGATCGATCGTGAGTAAGACTAATAGCAAGAAAGTGTTGAAGACCCATGAAAACCACTGAAAGTTACATATACACTCAAGTTGTGGGTCATTCAAGTGTTTGTTCATAGACACACACACACACACACACACACACGTGCATACAGACTGTTCCCAATATACACACCTGAGTGTAAAAATAAATAAGCAGATCCTCTGTTAACAATTTTATTACTCAATTTTAGACTGGGACTGAACTTTAGAAGCTGATGAGCAAAATAGTTTGCCATAAAAGATAATCTCATTTGCCAAAATTAAACTACTTTCTGTTATTAATGCTGTAATGAAATGGTCTGAAATATGAATCTATGATCTGAACATAAAGGATGCTCCTGTTCCCAGCTCCAGGAGGGAGTTCTCTAAACAATTACACCCACGGAGAGAGCTGTACTGTTGTATTTTCATCACCGGCCAGCTGAGCTGTGTGCCTGTCATACCTCCCAGTCTCCCCTCCAGTGACAGCCGCATTGACAACATGTTATACTCCACATTGATTTTACAGTTAAGGAGTTGATTGTGATATATAGGGATTTTAAGAATTCAGCTGAGAGGCTGACTTTTGCCTTTTATCATTCCATTAAAATTTTATAACCATCTTTTTCATGTCATTTCATCCATGAATTCTTACTTTAGAAAGTGATAGCTACTGCTGTGAGCATAACTTTTCTCATGTTCAGAGCTTTTTATTGTATTAGCAAACTACCCCAATTATAGTTATTACTCATGTTTTACATAATTGTGGTGACCCTTTCAACCATGCAGTAGCAGGCCAGTTGATTTGTATATGGAATTAGATGATTCGGCTTATCATTTTAAAGCACTAAATTGAAAGAGTGCCAGGAGTCAGGTTTTAACACTTCCCTAGCCAAAGGAGCTAATTAAGCTGCTTTTGGCTTCCTCTCCAGAATCACACAAGTTAAAGGATCCTCCGCGACAAGAGCAGGGAGCCTACTCAGCCAGAGCGGGAAGCTAATAAAATGTATGCTGGCTTTTAAGGGGGAAAATCATGAAATTGAAATTGAATATCTCTTCTTTCCCGAGATAAGAGATCATCTTTAAGGAACAGCTGTGTTCTATGGGGGTTTGAAGTGCAGGTTCATCTCATTATCATGGATGTTTTACCTATAATACTATCATTATATTCAGGAGAAATAAAAGGCTTATCCCCCTCATCACAGAGAACAAACTGCAGTATTGTTGTTTCTTTTCCCTGAAGAAGCTCACAGTTTGACAGTTCACACATGAGGAATAATTATGCAAGACCCTGATGAAAACCCTAATAGAAAATATTCTGATTTTTTAAATGTGTATTATTCTTTCTGGAGAGAGAGAGGGTGAGATAGGGTTAGACATTAAAGACTTAAATCTCTACCACAGATTTTACAAACCTGAATCTCAGAGGATTAAATTTTTTTAGATTTCAAAACAACATTGATATCTTACAAGACTAGCTTTTCTCTGGGAAAGAGACAAATTTAGACAACAAGTAGAAAGAAAGGAGCTATATCCCCATTTTGATATAATAATTGCTACTGCTACTGTATACCAGAGAGCAAAAGTAAGAAATGTCCCAGTGGTTTTAAGAAAGCTCTAAAATGAAAACGAACAACAGACTAAAATGGAAAATGTGATCCATACCAAGATCACTGTTCTTTTAGGATTTCTTTCTTCAAATAGGATACATTACCAAATTGTCAGATATGGCTTGATTTCAGGGTTAGTGCACTATAAAATCTTTCTCCTCAAAAAGTAATTATGATTCCACCATCAGTCCAGTTGCTGACAAGTACGTGGATCATGTTGTGTGAAAGTGTGCTCATGTAACCAGCTATGATTGCAGTCACTGGCATCGCAAAACAGTGGTTGCATTGAAAATGTAAACCTTCGGTGTAACTGAATCACATACACACACTAACATAATGAATGCTGTTTTAAACAATTACTAAATCCAAGTATATCTTTTTTTAAAGATTTTCATAAAATCTAATGTTCACAGAAAAATCTCATAAATGTCAAAATTGCTGTGGGCAGAAAAGGGGGATATAGCATTTTCTTGATCTGTTGTAGCAATTTATAGATTTCAGGCCATGGTTTATAAGAATGCTAAATGTTCTGGAATTACAGCTGTTACTGATCAGTGATTGAGCCAGATTTGTGTTATTGCACCATGTTCTTGCTTGTACCTAGAGAGCAGTAAAGCCTCAATATAATAAAAAGCACCTGCATTTTAAATGAAATTTCAATTGAAAAACTTAACAGCCCTTCAAATTGCAGAATTTAACGCAGCCCAGTAAAGCTTAAATAACACTTTGCCTCCGCAGGCTGAGGGGTTTGCATTCAAGGTGACTTGATTGTGTCGCGTGGTGAAATTATTTACAATTAAGGAATTTCTCTGGAGGGCTGCAGAATATTTGCTGTTCCACAACACCTATGAGGGCATATGGTGGGCCTTTTTCAGTATTCATGGAGCCTCCTGAACCTTTATGATAATTGAATCAGTTAGAGTGCTGAGTGGGGCAAGCATAAAACCTGTTAACCTAAAGGTCAGATCTGTGCATTGTTTATTTATCAGTAGGTGAAAGAGCTAAATCGGCAGCTTCTGTCACAGTCACAGTAAAAAATCACCTATAATATTAACAGGGAGTAGATAAATTGCAAAACATGGATTAGAATAATAAACAGAACGACATAGAATATGGAATATATAATGAGAGATGCTGGAGGATTTTACCGGGCTGTAAAATATGTGGGTTTGTTATGATAGTGTTATTGATTATAATTAGTTACTGGGGCTCTGGAAAAAAATGCGGCAGAAGCGAGAACTTTGGTTATAACCGCCCTTTTGTATATTTCTCTTGTAATACCCTTATTTCAAAAAATCCTCATGATATTTTTCATCATTAGCATGAATAAAAATCAATGATTTTAATACAGCTATCTTAGAAAGGAAATGACCGTTTTAGTTCAATAATATTCAACAAGTATTCCACGCACATTTATGAGTGAAGCAGTCATGGTCCTTGTCTTTACGGCATTTATTTACTTATTGGCCCTCCCCAAGTGTTCATTTTCATACCTTTATAGGACATTTATTGCTCATTTTAGCTTTATTTTGAGGCAACGTGAAAGTTTCTGAGAGCTATTACTTCTTGGATTTACTCTCCTTTTTAGAACCCGGCCCTCTAGACCCTCCGATCCTTCTGGAGGTAAAGTCAAGAACGATGTTGGTCACCTGGCAGCAACCTTTGAAGAGCAATGGGATTATTACCCATTATAACATTTACCAACATGGCCATCTCTACTCGAGGACTTCCGGAAATACCACTAATTGCACAGTGATCCATTTACACCCATATACTGCCTACAAGTTTCAGGTAGAAGCCTGTACTTCAAAAGGGTGTTCCCTCTCTCCAGAGTCCCAGACTGTGTGGACATTCCCAGGAGCACCAGAAGGTATCCCAAATCCAGAGCTATTCTCTGATACTCCAACATCTGTGATTATATCTTGGCAACCCCCCACTCACCCCAATGGCTTGGTGGAGAACTTCACAATTGAGAGAAGAGTCAAAGGGAAGAAAGAAGTTACTACCCTGGTGACTCTTCCAAAAGGTCATTCCATGAAGTTTATTGACAAGACTCCTGCTCTCAGCCCATGGACAGAATATGAATACCGGGTACTAATGAGCACTCTTAATGGAGGTACAAACAGCAGTGCTTGGGTTCAAGTTACCACGAGACCCTCACGACCCGCCGGGGTGCAGCCGCCTGTGGTGACTGTGCTGGGACCAGATGCAGCCAAGGTAAGATAGTGAGTGTTCTGTCTCCTTTGCAGACTCAGGAATTTACCCTGGATTGACTCTGTGTTGAACAGAGCCATCTACTGACAAAACGAACATGAATGCATTTGTTGTTTTAGGCATTCACTAGAGAAACTGGATTTTGGCCTTTGGCCCAAACTATCTTGAATCCAATGTCAGTTTTTCATTTCTCCCTGTATCCCCTTAATTACATTGTTTAGATGCTTCCATTTGCCTCGCACACCTGAAATACTTTGAATGCCACAATGGGATGCTTTGCTTAAACACCACATCAGATTTAAATAGATCTGAAAATGAGAAGAGATGGGAAAATATGGAGGAGTAGATTACATATTAACAAAAATTTCTACTACTAATATTCTGATATTTTTAATAATCAAAGAATCAAAATGATGGAGAAGGAAATAAAAATAGCATATCAATGGGCTATCTAGGAAGTGTTCAGTTATTTACCTCATTCTACTGGGAATGAACTCTAGAGGACAGGATAACTACCATTGTTTTGGCTGGCATACAAACTTCATTCAAGGGAAATTAGTGTAACCAAACAGGAGGGAGTTTTGTAGCTTAGAAGCCTCTTTTGTGTAAATACACACATGCTTCCATGGATTCAGTCTTGTACTACTGCCAAAAGCATTCGTACAGTAGCTTGCTCACCAGAGCACAAAACAAAGGACATTTGCATAACAGCAAAGTTCATCTGTTGAAATTATTATTTGGATCTATGTTGTGTGTTCTCTCTCTCCCACCAAAAGCAAACACTAGGTGATACTAAACAGTGTAAACTGTTGAAGAAATTTAATCTCCAAACTAAAAGCTATATTTAAAAGTGTTTATTAGTTTTAATATGAAGCTGGTCAGAGCAATGTATGTTTTTGATTAAAATATCAAAAATGTATAGAATTATGTTGATTAAACACTAAAGAAAATTAATTTTAAGTACGTGATATACAATGTCTATTACATCAATTGGACAATCTTAAGAATTGCTCTTCATTCAAAGTAAAAACAAGCAAAAAAACAAAGCAAAACAAAACAAAACATAAAACCCAAACAAACCTAGAGTTATTAATCATTCCAGAAATGACTTTTCTTTCAATCCTGGGGGAATCTTGCAAAAGTTTGGTAGCAGTACCAATCAATATGATGTGACATAAACACAGTCACTTCACAAAGGCAAAGCTACACCATGGACATTGTTCTGGATTCTTTCTAACAAATTTTATAACTAGGCAGTGCTGATTGCGGCAGATCTAGAAAGAAACAAATATTTTTGGAAGGATAATAGCTCAATGCTCAATTCTACTTGATTCAGCATATATAAATTATGATCAAAAGTATTTAGAACAAGTTGCCTGACTTTTAAAAATTTTCCCCCCTCTTTTGATTTTGTCATATCATCCAAGAATGGAGCCATGTACATGGCTTGTCTACTTTCTGAAGAAGTTTAGGTTAGCTTGGCTAGGTAGCTGAATCTCACAGACACTCAACCAAGGCCCCCAGGCTGTGATGACCTCAGTTCAGGAATCTAAAATCTCTAAGAAGATGCCTGAAATATAATGACATTGTACACTAGTAATAACTTTTTAAATATTCACAACTCCTATTAATTCTCATTTTATAACTAGGAAATAAAAAGTCATCAATGAAGAGAATCAGCAGTAATATTCAACTGAATCTAGAATTTGATATGTATTTAAATAATATTAAAATAATGTATTTGTGTTTTAGTATTATTGATTCACATTATGTCCAAAAAGATCTTAAGACTTTACCAAAGTATATGTTGTAATGATATAGTTTATCTGCAAACGGAGGCATGTGACAGCACTACAGTAACTTCTCTTTGTAAAATATAAGATTTAAAAGTAAAAATTGCAAATAGATAAAATACAAGGAATAACAGGATAGTCATTAATGCATTGGTTAAGAAGTTTATTCGGCATTTACCACTTAGAGTTGTTCTAAGTATTAGGAGAAGGGAAATTGTCAATAATACTAACAACAACAACAACAATTTCAGTTTTGCTAACATTCATTGAACATCAATACGTCTTTATAAATGCTTCTTTTAGGCACTGGGGTTATAGTAGAGATCAAAATAAAGTCCCTAGCTTCATGGAGCAGACATTTTAGACAAAATGCAAACAAATATGCTTGGAAATGACAACGTCTTGGGGGGGCGGAAATCAGGTAAGAAGAATGGAAAATACCAGCTGATGGGGTGGGCGATGATAAAAGGAGTGGAGCTGTTATTTCATTCTAGTTGTTCTCCTTTTGTGCCATGTGTTCTTCTCACTGAGCAATGCCACCTGTACGAACTACAGTCTAACAGGGAAAGCAGGAGAAAGTACACATGTGACTCAGGCCAACTAGAAACGTATTAGTAAGTGTAAAAAGGGGTGCCGTGACTAGGCATAGATGTGAGCCTTAGGAAAGGAAAAGTAAAGAGCACAGCAATGCAGATCAAAATCGTGTTATTAAAATCTTATCTGATTAAAAGGAAAATATGTATGTAAATAATGTCAAAGAGCTTGTGTTGTCTGGAAAAGTGAAAGCCATGTACTTTGATATTTAGTTACCTAAGAAAATTCTTCTCATTTTATAAAGTTGGAAAAAATGGTCTACCAAGACTGAAAAAGATAGTTCAATAAATATATAGGTTAATTTTATATAAGAATATAGATGCAAAATTCTAAATAAAATATTAGAAAATTCAATTATGGACTATAGCAAAAGAATGATATACCGGGACAAATTTGATTTGATTCTAATATGTAAGATGGTTCAACATCAGGAAATCTATACTTCTTACGTTAACCAATTGAAGGAAAAAGCCTGTATATTTTTTTATCAATAGGTGCAAAAAAAGGACTTGTAAAATTCAGCAGCCATTTCTAACAAAAATTCAAAGTAAAATCAGATTACAAGGAAGTATTTAAATAGGATAAAGTCAATGTACGCACTGCTGCACCGAAGCTCTGGCTACAATTAAGGACTAATTAGAAATAAAATGTAGAAATAGCTAAGCTGTATAACTGTGATGCAGCAAAAAATAACAAAACAAAAAATCCCTTCTTTAATGGTGATATCACAGGCCTGTAAACCCTGATGCCCCTACCCACCTCCACACAGATAAAGCAGAATAAAAGAGAGCAAGCCTGCAGCCCTCAGCTCCTCTTACGTGGTAGGGTGTTCACTCAGCTCAGACAACCGAAACCTCCAGCTGAGGCATGTGCACCACAAGGGACAATAATGTCACCTGAACCATGTTCATGTGTAGCTTTAATCTGCTATGTACACTCAGTGCCACTCACTTACAGGTTTGTTAAAAAACCAAAGTAAAAGAAGTTGAATCTTGATCATCATTCTCACCGATTTTTAAAGATGGGCCAATTTTTGATGTCTGCTTAAATCAAGTCATAAATAAAAAACATTATAAATATCTTACAGCAGGAAATAAAATAATGATAATATTTATTAAGTTCATATCACATTTCAGGAATTGCTCTCATTTAATCCTTACTACAACCATGTCAAATAGATGCTATGGAATTGCTCTCATTTAATCCTTACTACAACCGTGTCAAATAGATGCTATTATTACCTCATTTCACAGACAGGAAAACTAAGAATTGAGAGATTAAGTAACCTGCCTAAGATCATATGAGTATATGGAGTAAGAACTGGGATTCGCACCCAGGTGGTATGTTTCTAGAACCCACGCTCTTCTCTGCCTCCTTACACTGCAACAGATAGAGAATCTGCTGTCTTCCTGGATGGAAGGCCTTAATTCCATAACAAGTCAGTCCTTCCAAAGTTAACATATAAACCTAACATCATTCAAGTCAGAATGCCAATAATGTTTATGTTTTGCTTTATTTCAAACTAGATAAAATGGTTTTAAAGTATAAACAGAAGACTAAATGGTTGAAAATATTCTAGAAAGTTATGAAAGAAAAAAATATTGAGATGATACTTTCTTTACTACAGAAACTTATTCTAAAGCCACTGAATTACAATATGGTAATGGCAGAAAAATAGACAAATGTTCATTAGAACAGACTGGAGATTTTAGATATAGTTACAAGTGTATGTGGGAACTCGACTTATTGTAGAAGTGACATTTTATTTTATTTTATTTCATTAGGAAAGAATGATTTCCTTTAAAAGTGATACTGGTCTATCAGGCTATCCATCTATAGGGGGAAAAAATAGATCCCCCTATCATGTCATATCAAAACTAAATTCCAATAAAATCAAATTTTAAAATTAAAAAAATAGAAAGCTTAGAAGAAAATAAAGGAGAATTTTATGTAATATAAAGTTGTAAAGGTGGTGAAGCCCTTTGTAAAAGAATAAAAGGAACTTAATAGCTTTTAAAAAAAAGAAAGCTATGTGTAGCTAGAAAATATTTTAATTTTTTAATGCAAAGCATAAGACCCCCCACAAAATGTTAAAATCCTATAGATAGATTGGAAAAATGCATATATAACACACATTACAGACAAATAGATTATTTCCCCATAATATACAAAGAACTTCTGATAATTTAGAATAAAAAGATAATTTAATTAAAAAAATTAAATAAGAACATATACAAATAGTAATATTCAAGATGATTTATACCTCACAAAAATTCAGGGGAATGCAAATTAATTAAAGAAATAAGTAATGCTGACAAAAAAGTAGTTAACAACACGACTCTTATTTTTGTCATGAGAATTCAATAAGAAAATGTGTGTAAAGAATTTAGCAGAACCTGGAACATAGCTAAGTGTCTGTTCATTCATTCAAGATTTATGTATTAAGGTCCTCCTGTGTACTAAGCACTGTACTAGGTACTGGGTTTATAGCAGTGAATAGAATAGAGTTCCTATTATGAGTCCCTAAAAACAAAAAAGTATGTATCAGGTGGTGATAGGTGCTAGAATAAAGGATGAGAATATTGCAGAGAGAGAGTGATGGTGGGGCAGGGGTGCTATTTTATGGGGTGGTCAGTAAAGTCTTTTTTGATAAAGTGATATTTGAGCAGAGAAGCAAAGTGAGGGATGAGCTATGTGTATTACCTGGGGAAATCCTGTTCCAAGCAGAGAGAGCAAGTGCAAAGGAAGAGCGTGCTTAGCATGTTCCAGGAAAAAAATTTAAAAAACAAAAAATAAAATAAAATTAGTAATTTCAAAAGTTTGTGGGGACACAGATCATGAACACTTTCTTTCATTATTAGGGATAAAATAAATTACTTCAACTTTTTTGGAAAGTAATTTGTCAATAATAGTTAAAATTACATATATATTTACCTTTGGGCATAACAATCCTTGGTAATCTATCCAATACAAAATAAATGCAATGATATGTATTGCATACATTTTCACCTATTGTTTTTAGTGGTAAAATAATATCAGTAGGATATTAACTGTAACTGATTTGTTGTCAGTCATGAAAGGAATATAATGCAGTACAAAAAATGCTAGGGTGTGTCTGCAGTCTACTGTGAAGTCTGAAAAGCAAGTGGCAGTGTAATGGGTATAGAATACACTTCTGTTTCTGTAAAAATTTTTTAAAAACAAAGAGAAAGTGAGAGAGCAAGCTTACATATGTGTGAATATATTTGCTTTAATTGAATGAGCATACAAAATGTATAGGAAAATACACTCCAAGCTAGTACCTTCTTACATTATGAGGGTGGAAAAGAGAGAGCGATGAGGGGAGGTGAAGGCTGTAATTCATTTTTCCTTTATACATCTTTGTACTCCTTCTCTGTCTGATTACAAAATGCAAATATGACATTGAAATGAAAAATTAATATTAACAATTTTTAAAGGAAAGGGAGACATTTTGAAGGGGAACTTTAATTATATTTCAACAAATATTTATTGCACCCTTTTTCTGTTATGAGGAGTTTTGCCAGGGAGTCAGTTCCTAAGAGCAATTGCTACATAGAGTCAAATATTGCCACACAGTCTTTCCCTATGGTATATTTGTGTCATCTATTAAGTCATCTTAAAACTATACAATCTATGTCTAGACATGAGGGCAAGGATCGTCTGTTCACATTAGACATGAAGATACCAAGGAGAGATGTTAAGTGTTTTGCTCAGAGTCACACAGCTTTAATGGTATAGCTTGGATCAAGTATCAAGAACATTTCTTCTTAGCCCATTCGCAATCCATTATGTCAATCTTCATAAATACACTAATTCATAAAGTTCTTAAATATAGTTTGATGGATTTAAAAAAGGAAGTAAGTTGGTTACAACGTCTTTGCGCATTGCTCTTTTCAAGCCTGAAGCCAGTTGACTCACCTGCATGTCTAAGTTTCTGCTTAAAAAGGGGAACTTTGAACTTGCCATGACTTTTTTAGAGCCACTTTTTAGGGGTCTGAAAGAGTTGGTTAAAGTCAGTGGCTCCTTAAACCAGTGACTTAACCAGCTACCTACTTATCCTATTTTCTGAAACCTTATAATAACTGAACAGAAACACGGAAATCTAAATAATTAAGAACCACTCAAATAAAAGAAAACCATATAGGCAGGTCCTCACCTTATTTCCAGTGGGAAAATAGAATTCTATTTAGAAGGTTTTGATGTAAAATTATTGTTTTAGAGAACACATCTCTTGCTTATTCAGGCCAAGAATGTGCTCTTTGGTCAGAGTTTTCAGGGATGCAACAAGATTTTATAATCCTATGTACAATGGATACATAAAAGTTCATAAGAAATTAAACCAACTGGAAGTTTTAATCTCATGCATTACGGTCGCACTATATAGTAAGTGTGGTCTTCAGCACAGGAAAGAATAAAATCCAGTATTTAGCTAACTGGCTCCTTAAAAATCTTGAGCACATTTATTTTTAATAATAGCTCCAAGATATTTTCAGGAGGGTGATCAAATGAGATACCATTTCTGTTAGCCTACTGACTATAGTGATAGTGTCCTTCTCCCAGTTGTTGTAAAAGTTTGTTTTATAGAGTCCTTCTAAAAACTTTCCATAGAGTAGATTCATTTCTTCTAACTCACTACTGTCAAAAAGACATATTTTTCTAAGTCTGTAACTTTTTTAAAAATGAAAAAAAAATAGGTAATTTCTGGATGTAAACATTTATAGTAGAGAAAATGGGGATTTTTTTAGATCTTCAAAATGACTGTCTCCAGTCATTACACCAAATCTCTTAATCTCTCTTCTGCTAGCTATCTTATTCAAATTTTATGTTATGAATGCTTTTTCAGCCTCAATACCTAATTCCAAATCAATTCACTGTTAGTTCAATTACTAACACAAACTTCTCCTAAGTTTTAATTCTTTCAAGTGTTACCAGCACTGACCTGAACTCTCAGAATATTCTGGTTTGAGAGGCAAGGAAGTCGTATTCCTCAGATCAGTCAGGTTGAATTTAGCTGTGATAGCTTTTCCTTTTTTCATTTATGTTACAAGTATTAGGAAACCCCCTGAGTTTGACCTTGACTCATTTTTCAAGTCCACAGATTGTACTTCACCTCCAAAACAAGTAGAACCCTATGTCTGCTCTGCAGACTTCGCTCACTTTAAGTTTCTTTTATTTTCCCTGTACCTAGACAAATCCTCTCTGCTTGTAGGAACATATCTTTTCTTGGAACTCTCCAAGAAGTTTTTAAGATTAACAATAATTTCAGGCCACATAGTAAAATTTGAATAGATGTTGACCCATTGCTAATTATAAATTATCTCAGTAATCATCAAGCAACTGCCCAGCTAACATATGGTAGGAGTCAGGTTTTTTTTTACCAATTATTAGTAAGAATACTCTTATGAAAATCTCAGGTTGTTTCTCTTTGATTTCAGATTGAAAATCTCAGTCCTCTTTTTTAATTTTTCTAGTATTCCTTTCTGACTTTGACATTGTATAAAGTTACAAATGTAGGTATCAATATATCACCTTGTGGAAATCTATCTTTTAAAGTTTCAAAATAACTGTATGCTAAGGAAAAAATATAATCTAATGAGCCATGATCATAATTACTTACTGAGATTTACCTCTGTGTGCATGGCACTAAATGAATATACAATTTAGGGCCTGCTATGAAAAAGCTTACAGTCTGTTTGGGAGATAAAATCTCTACCCTAAGTTATATGTTTATATAAAGGGCACTGCAGGGCAACCATAAAAGAGAAGAAACAGGATAGCATATAAAAAAGTGATTTTTTAAAGGCCTATTCACATATTTCTAGTGTCTTTTTCTCCCCACATGAACATGAGTGTCTTACTACCATGTTCTTACAAAATTTAGCCAGAAAAGAAAATTTAGACATTATGATACTCCATTACAAAATGTTCTTTTTTCTTATGCTCAAGTCCATGCGTTAGCTGAACAAGAATATCTTTTGCTGGCCGTTTCAAAAGCTTTCTATACATCTCTTATTCTTGAGAATTGAATGTGTTATTATTGCTTTACCTGCTAAATTATATACAAGTAAAATTCAGGAACTCAATTGTGCATCCTCAGAAAATGCAAATAGTGATTTCTCTTTCTCCATCTTCCAAAGAAAAGTGACTTATTTAGTGTGCACACTAACAGTGCAAATTAAGGAGTTCCAATGTTTCATTTAATTGAGTTATAAACAAGATAACTATCAAATCCTGCCGCTGCCCTATGGATGCCTGTGGATGTGTGAATTTTCTCCATGTGTTTGCTCTGTGTCCTTCAGAACACCTACAGTGGAGATGAATCACTAAAATGTATATTAGTCTGACAGTCCTAGAAAGTATCAATACTAAAAGGCAAACCCAGGAAACAGAATTTCATTTAGTTCTTGGTGTACTGCTGATTGATCCCAAATCCTATATTCCTGTCTAGTGCAAAGGGCTAAGTAGAAAGAAGGCATTTAGGAAATAACTGAAAAATAAACACAGCAAAATGCTAGGCCTTGTGAACTTCAGTCACTCTGTTCCTGTATTGCCACACTGATCCTAAGTTTATCTTTTATTTCAGGTCACTTGGAAACCCCCACTCCTCCCAAATGGAGACATCCTTAGCTATGAGATTCGCATGCCTGACCCTCACGTCACAATAACCAACGTTAATTTCTCGATGTTAAGTCAAATAATTACTCATCTGATTCCTTTCACTAATTATTCTGTCACCATCGTTGCTTGTTCAGGGGGTAACGGGTACCTAGGAGGGTGCACAGAGAGTTTACCTACCCATGTCACCACCCAGCCCACCCGTCCTCAGGATGTTGGCCCATTGTCTGTGATTCCACTGAGTGAATCGTATGTTGGTATTTCTTGGCAGCCACCATCTAAACCCAATGGACCTAATTTAAGGTAAGAGAAAGTGACTGTGCTTTGGATTTTGCTGTGGTCTTATCTCTCCAAGAAGTAGAGAAGGAGGCTTTTACTCACATAGGAACATAGAACTAATTCCTTATTGAATATGCCCCCCACTCATAATTTCATACAATATCATACTGTACTTGTATATCTTAACTTATACGTAACCATAAGAGTTCATCAGGACAGAAATATCATCATAATATTGTGAAGAACTAAAAACCTTTGAAACAGCCATCACTATTCCTTAAGTATTCTCTATATAAACCTCTTGATTTTCAAAGTATATTTTTATTATATGTTAGGCAAACCTGATCCGTGTACTGTATGATGCATAAGTGTGCCTCAAAGTACTGAAGCTAACACAATGGTTCTTTGGCACATTATCATTTTCTAGAAACTTGTAAAGTATATGGTCAGGAATATATAGAAGAAAGAAAAGAGGTGTGGTTCTAAAATGGCTTTATGACCACCTCAGCTTGACATCTGGCCAAGAATATGGAGTTAATAGTAGTATCATTGTTTACAAAGTATGACGGTAGAAGCCTTAGGAAATCACTAACTCGAAATGCTTTTTGTATTTCTACTTTGCGTGAAACTGGCAATGATGACTGGTAAATCTGACACAGAAGAAATTTAAAATGTTATCATTCTTGTTGATAAGAGGAATTTGTGAATGTAGCTAATTATTTTAAAATAATTGAATATATGAAACTTGAGCCAGAAAAAAAAATGTTTACCTGAAGAAAATTTTATAATTGTAACCTACGATGTTACTCTTTATGTTCTCATGCATGTATCACACACACATACCACAAAACAACCTGAATTTTGGTAATAACATTAGTTGAGATAATCCTGATGTTCCTGCTTGTCTTTTGCTTTAGATATGAGCTTCTGAGACGTAAAATCCAGCAACCACTTGCATCAAATCCCCCAGAAGATTTAAATCTGTGGCACAATATTTATTCAGGAACTGAGTGGTTTTATGAAGATAAGGGTCTTAGCAGGTGAGATTACAAAAACTATAAAAACAAATGCTGGCATTTAGTTTGGGGCATGTTGAATAGTTCACAGTATCTTAGTATCTTCATTGTCTGAGCATGTTATCACTTATGCAATAAAACATGTTTGGTTATTATCTGTGGCATTAATCATCGAACTGTAACAGTCAGCATGTTTAATGTTTGCCACTTTAACTGCATGTTTCAAATAAGCCTTTTGAAGCCAAACTTGTAGATATCTGAGCCTTAACCTATTGCCTTTGTCACAGCTCTATCCAGACATGGAACTGAATAGATGACTTTGGAAATAGAAGAACGTATAAAAAACTAGAGAAATTACTGGGCAGTTGTAAAATGCTTGCCGTTTCTGGGAAAAAATTGGTTATAAGTCAGTGATGCAGTCCACAAAAATCATATTTAGTAAACTGGAGTGGGACTTGAAGGAATTGAATCTAGAGTTCAAGGAAATTAAGAAATGGACAAATAGGTCATGTCAGAAAAGAGTAGTACATGGGCGAGTTAGGGGATCTGGGTTCAGTTTCGTCCTGTGCCAGAGAACTAGCTCGGTGACCTTAAGCAAATCACTTAATTTCTCTAAGCTTCACTTTTGTCGACTATAAAATGAGGTGATTGGATGGGATTAAATGACTTTTGAATCTTTATAAGTCCAAGCAATGTAATATTGAATTTCAAAAAACATGAACATTATTTTATGAAAATTTCTCAGTCATATTTTTCGATAACTTTTCTGTCAGGTTTGTTATTTTTCTATACCCTCCACTGAGTAGCTATGCTCTGGACCCCCTTTATAACTCTAGCCATGTCTCCTCCCCTTCCTTACTAAGGCCTCTGTGTCCCAGCCACATTAGCATGACATTCAATACCTCCAACATGCAATGCTTGCTCACTCAGTTTTCCCCATTGCTGCTTTTTCCCATTGCCTGGCTAGATCATCCTTCATGTCTTGGCTTAGAAGTTTCTTCCTCCAGGAAGGCTTCCCTGCCCACTCTCTAGCTAGTCTGAATCAGCTCCCCTTTGTATTTCCATAGCACGTCCCCTAACATTACTATTATCATTGTCATGTCCTGGCCTAGCTGTGTGTCTGGATACTGTTATATTGTCATACGTGTAATAAGGCAGGGGTTTTATCTTCATGACTTCTCTATCCTCTAGTATAGTACCTGGCACATAGTGGCACCTGAACAATTGTAAAATAAAATAATATGTTGAATCAATCAAGGGTTAGTTATTTAATTTCTCTGTGCCTTAAAAATATTAAACTGTGATGTTATTCTCTATGGGGAAGAGGAAAAATTAAGGAAAATTCCCCTGTCCATCTTAAAAGACTATCTTGGGAAAACATTATAAGTTATTGTAAAATTTTTTGGAGAAAGGAGACCTATAAATCTCTTGACCTAAAAGAAACTGAGGCTGAACATATAAGACTGGAGTTTATTGAGCCAATATGATGACTGCAGCTGGAAAATGCGTAAGTTAAGTCACCCTGAGCAATGTGCTCTGAAGGGGGCCATCAGAACTCAGCATTTTGGAATCACATGGAAGGGGAGAATCAAAGGAGAGAGAGGACTTCCCCTTAATCATTATATCAGTTTTTCTATCGGCTAGTACATATGTGGAGATTTTGGATTGTTACTAGTTTACATACTACATGCAGAAATCTAGGGTAAAGGTTATAAGAAGCATTTTAGGTTGTTTTATTACTTCTCTGGTACCAGCATGTCTAGCTTTTAAGTTAAAATGGTCTTATGATAGTGTTTTCCAGGATGTGTGGACATGACTGCTGACTTACCCCAAGCTTCCCATGGCACTACAATTTAGCTGACCTGGTCAGAGCAGATATTTCATTTTACCAAATCTAACCAAGCAACAGAATGAACCATATGAAATAGCCACTTTTGTAGGTCAAAAATGGTCAATTATTGGCAGATATTAACTGTTCGACCTGAATTGTCATGGTCATTATACTATTTTCAATTATTTTCGATTCATCACTTAATTTGTAAACCCTATATATGATTATCACTTCAGTTGAAGAAACTCACTTATTCAGCAATTTATTTTTGCTTACCATGTGCTGAGGCACTGTGATAAGGAGCAAAAGATGAACACAGCATGGCTCTTGACCTCAAAGAGCTCACAGTCTAGTGGAGGAGCCCTCCCCTCAATCCCTACCCCCAGCACACACAGGGAGTGTGATGTGCATATTAATTGCTATCATCACAGTTAACTACAGAGTCATCAATTCTGCCTAGGGAAATCCATTTAGAAAAATGGCTTTCTACAATCTGTAAACTCTAAGTGACTTAAATAGAACAATTTCCAAGATAAATAGAACCTGACTATTTAACACTATTAAATCTGAGTTTTAGCCATGAGATGTTGGGCAGAAGCAAAGAATAAATTTCATAAAATTAGTTTTGTTTTTTCATAGACAAAAAAATTTATTACAAGATGTAGGACCAAGGCCAGAAACTCAGTTTTAAATTTTTAGTGATTTCTCTAAAGATTTTTAATGAGAGGTCCAAATCTAAAATTTAAGGAAAGTTTCATCTTCACAAATTAAATTGAAACATGAGTTGGAAATCAACATACCCATGACAGCTGCTTCTAAAAACGAAATGTTCATATGATGAACTTGTGCTGAGGGGGGTATTTTGACTAGTCTCATAATGCTGAATGTCAAGAGAATTTTTTTTTTTTATTCTGCTAGGACTAGCAAAGATTTTATTTAATTTAAAGAACTGCTACATCTCTTATAAACACTTTGTGGTTTTAAAAAGTAATAATATGCATTTCTTCTGAACTTTCAAAATAAATAGCACTAGTCTTCATATTGTGAGAATGTTTTTTTCTAGCCCTCTACCCTTTGTAAGTCCCCGAAAGCTAGGTATCCCTTTAGCCCGAGGGGGGGTGTTTCACATGTCTGCGAGAAAACTGGAAATTAGTCCACTGGTGGGTGCTGTGTTTTTCTGTTGACATGATGTGATCTTGCTTGGTCAAATGCTGCCATTTCCCACCTTGACCGCAGCCAAGGCCTGCTTCCCTGCTGGAAGTCGAGAGTCTCTCAAATTGCAGAGGGGACGAAGCTGAGTTCTTGTCTCTGATTGCTACGTACCTGTATTATAGTTCTAATGGCCCTTTCCCTTGGCCTGTATTTATCTTGCTGATTTATTTGTGTATCTGGCTATGTTTTCTGGGTGGTTTAATTGAATTCTAATGCCTTTAGGAGGAATATGTAATTTCCTATTCTCCCCAAACTTTACCATTCCCTATTTCCTTCTTAACTTACATCTACATAAATAAAGGGAACATTGTAGTGTTTCTTCCTGTCTCCACTTGATAGCACCATAGCTACATTTAGAATCAGCTTTTAAATGGCATTTCTCTCTCTCTTTTTAATAGCACTTCTTTTGATATAAAAAATAAAATTAACTTCAGATTCACCCCTTTAGGAATGCATTTCTGAGAATATATGTAAGGTGAAGTCAATTTCCTTGCTCAAGTGGTGCATTTGGGTTAGATTTATTTTTCTAATATATAGAAAAACATACCGATTTAACCTAAAATGTCATTATATTTTGAAATTCAGATCATTCTAATAATTTTTTTCCTTTCTATTTACACGTACAAAGCAGAGTATTGAGCCAATTATCCAGATAACTTAATTCAGACAAAAATACTTTGTGTTCTTATGATTATCTTGGGTAAAGGGTCATTTTTGTCTGAGTTACACAGCTAGTTGCCTCATTATTGAATTTTGCTCTGCCTGTGTAGACAAGGACTCAGTGTAGCTGTAGGTTTATACTCCTTGTCAGTTTCTAACATTTCTTCCTTAATAATTCTGTGCAAAGTGGCCAAGTTATGGTTGTTGGGGGAACTATAACTTTAGGTTTCTTGACATTTTCATCACTTGGAAAATCTGGTGAACGTGCTGTTACCGTCTGAAGCTGCCTATGTGAGTCCGGCAGGTTTAACAAGAGGGCGGCGACCTCCTTCATTTTAAGCATCAATCTAGACTTGCAGTTTTCAGCACCTGACACTGCCTCGGCTCCTAAGTGATCAGACAAAACTGCTGAGAACACAGTGCACTGTGTGCTCATTTTTGTTCTGGCTTCAAAGAAGGAAGAACAAGGTGCAAGAAATAATACGGGTTTTTTTTTTCTATTTTAGGGAAAATATTGACTTACAGATTATAACTTAGCTGTCAGTAAGCTTATGAAGGGAGATATGTTCTAACGTCTATTCCTTTCAGTTACTTATAAATTCTTCAGAGTATTTCTTTTGCAGTAAGAGTTTGGATAGAGACCTCCATATGATTTCTCAAGAATGTGCTAATTTTGTTATCTTTAAGTGAAAGCATTCAAAATTTATACATTTTCATCTTATTTTCAAAGAAAAGTTAGACTTGTTTGTTTTAAGATTTAAATAGTTAAGCTAAATATATCACAAAAATCAACATTTAACTCTTACTGGCATAGATTCTAATATATATGTTTAAACCTACTAAAATGAAAATGTTTCAAGTCCTAAAGGAAGATGTAGTTTCTCTGGGGGATAATTTTCAAAAGAATATAATTTTCATTCCCCTCCTTTGTAGTGAGATTAAATGTGCACAGATGACATTTTCTGTTTTGCTAATATGGAAAGACAGGGTCAGTTCTGTGACACATGTTCCTATATATTGTACACATGGAGGGTGAGGTGCGTGGAAGGGAGCCCTTGTCTCATGACTACCAAGATGAGGTAGATTCTGTTAGTTTCCTCCTTAGAATCAAAATATGTATAAAAGTTGGGTTCAGAAATGAACCAACCTCTGTCAACGCTGGTGTGCCATCTTATAGCAATGTACTTAATTAAAAATGAATGAAAGTGTATCTATTTCACATTTAAATTAAATTGGCAGAGTCAGGTGCTTTTCTCCATTGGGATTTTTTATCCATTGCTCTAAATTTATCTCATGCTATCCTTTTCTAAGTGTCATTATATTAAATGTTACCTCCTGAAAAATGAGCCTCTAACTCTGGAAGGATGTATTTTGTCATAGGAGGTATTTTCCCCCTAGTGTTTTCTTCAAAAAACAATCAGCTTTGTCCGTGTTTCTTTCTAATGTTGATGACACAGCAGAACAAAGATAGAAATTACAGCAAAATTATTTCAGGTATGGGCCGGCCTCGTGGCTCACTTGGGAGAGTGCGGTGCTGGTAGTACCATGGCCGCAGGTTCCGATCCTATCTAGGGGTGGCCGGTGCATTCACTGGCTGAGCGTGGTGCAGATGACACCATGCTAAGGGTTGCGATCCCCTTACCGGTCAAAAAAAAATTTATTTCAGGCATGACATTCTGGTGGTGTGTAGATAGCTACAGGGACATAACAGATGCAACTTTCATACACAATCTAAAAAGTTTCATGTTATAAAAACCTGTAAGTATGATAAATGTTACTCTTCAATTTCAGAAGCAGAAATCTTCAGCAACATTTTTAGAAGCAACAAATATGAGGTTTACAGAAAATGTACCTACCATCAATGGAAAATATGAACAGGTGCACGTTTAAGCAATGGAGGCAGTACTGCATTTTATTTGTTTGCTCATTTCTTTATACCCACAAGTGATTTAAAGGTATCTGAAACAGTATGCTATGAAAGATTTCTTCAGTCTTCACTTGTAAGATGTTGTACTCAAGCATACTTTGGGTTGTGGCAGATATGAGGAAGAATTAGTGGAAGAAGCAACTAAATAGCCTACATTTTTAGAAGCATGATTTATATTGGTGACGATATTGACGCATGAATTCTGTTAGGACATCAATAAAGTTGATACATTTTTAATTCTGATGAAAATAAGCTGAGGCATTCTGCACCTGCACTGAAGAATTTTATTGGTTCCCCAACATACCAGACCCTTTCAAGATATACACCTTCACACGTTTTGCACTGGAATAATGTTTTTCACTAGACAAATGTCTTTACTGGGCAAAATACCACTTATCATCAAAACCTAGCCCAAATGCTACCTCCTGTGTGAAGACCTCCCTGGTTTGGTGAGATTAAATTAGATGCTTCGCCTGATATATGTTTAAAGTTAAAGGAACAAATGAATACATATTTTATATATTTTTATTTAAAAACATTTCTGTAAAAACTTATATACACTATGGCTCTAGGAAGACAAGTATTAAGTACATTATGTTTCACATCTGGCACATTGTTAGTATTCAATAAATATTTTTTGAATGAATGAACAAATGAATGAATGACGGTGTATCAAACATGAAACAGCAGCGTAATTTGTTTGCAATATGCTTTTAAAAGAAGCCCTTTGCTAAGTTCCAGTAGGGATCATTTCTATATTGGACAGGTAGATTTTTATGTCACTAACCTACAAAATTATGTGACCTGAAATTTATGAGACTGTTTTAGTAAAACATCCATTCATTTGTTTATAAAATTCTCTGTTCAGTAAATGATCAAATTAAAAACTGCATCAACTAAACAGAATCTGGTTTTCTACTTCATTTGTGTAATAACAACCAAACCTTGAAATGAGTACTGTTCCATAAGTAAGATTTAATATATATTATCTTTTACAGGGAAGAATACCATAGTTGTGTCTATAACACAACAAAGTTTACCATTTACCCTCTGGAGGTGGGGTGGGGAAAAGGACTGGCAGATGGTCTCAAACAAATGAATAATTAGAGAATAAATACAGTAAACCTGATATTCCTAAATAGGCCTATAAACAATTGGTTTTACTGGTTACATTATGGACTCATTATAAATATTCATTTATTTACTTTGCAGATTTCAAAGTCTGTTTCCTATAGGGTTTGAAATAGTACATGCCTGGGGACATGCCTAGGGCACACAATTAGTATTTAGGGAAGAAATTAATTGACATACGTAAGTTTTGCCATGAGTATGTGATGTCAATTGATCTAGCATTTTTCTTTCAAGAATTTTTTTTTACTATTAATTAAATAGAAGGTCCTGTTGGATATCAACAGTCAACACCTAAGACCATTTAAAAAACAATTATATAGGGTGAGAGAAAAAAAGTCTGAACCATCTAAACACTCTTCTTTCATATGAAGTGGTTAAGTGGATATATACCTAGACAAGTCATAGGTATATATCCTTACTAAATAAAGGTTAGGTTTCCAATGCAATGAAAACAGTCTATTTTAGTATTTCATTTGAGAGAATCCAAGATTTTATGCTCATTGAAATTTAACTTAACAATGAAAGTTAAAGAAAATGCAAAAGACAAATGTGTGGCGTTTAGTGAAATGCTTACTGATTCCTTGATTAAATAAAATAATAAATAGTGGAATTTAATATTGGAACGGAGGAAACTAGAGGACCAGCTAGCCCCGTGAGCTAGCTGTGCAAACTTAGGCAAACCCACTTAATTTCTCAAATTCTCAGTTTTTTTTAAATCTGTAAAATGTAGCAGATATTTTATCATTTAAAGCAGATAAACTCTAAAGCCATCTCTTACTTTAAAATTTTAGTACAGTGCCACCTTGAAAGCAGGCATCCCAATTGCACGTATTTATGCAGCCTAATTTTATTCTATGCAGACATAAATTATATATTTCATCATACTTAAATTATGATGAAATCCCTTAAAGCATGGTAAGAACTAGGCCCTACCAAACTCATTTACAATTAATGATTTTAGTGTCACCTGATACTGTTAATTCCTCTTATAGAAAAGAACCACAAACATGGTATCACTTTAAAGCCATAAAGATTATTAATTGTATAGACATGCGGAAGAAAATTTAAAATATTGTGGGAGAAGAGATTAGGCATCCAGACACCAGCTAAATTTCTTTTAAGCCATTTTATGAAGTAAAATATAATTATAAGTATTTTACCCAGGGAGACAGCTAATGAAGCCAATGGGGTCGCTGGTTCAATTCCCATGTGAGCCATTAGCTTCATTTCATTCCATTGTCACAGACTTGCTGCCTCTTAACCCTGACTCACCATCTTTCATATTCATACTAGTGGTTGCAAAGGAAATGTGGCTGGACTGTTTGGATGCGTAAGCAAAAATCTATCACCTCTGCTAGAAATATAAGTCAAAGATCAAGCCCCAGAGATATGACATCATCCAAGTATGGACAGACGAGATTTTCATTATGATTGTTATTATTACTATTATTATCACTATTATGTTGGCAGTACAGCATCAGAGTTAAAACAGCAAGTTCTGGAATTAGACTGTCTCTACTGAATCTCAACTCCCCTACCCACTAGCTCAATGACCTAGACAAGTCACTTTCCTTTTTCAAAAGGTATTATAATAATACCTTATAGGGTATTGTGAGGAATGAATGGGTTAATACATGTAGAAAATATCTGACACACGTTAAGTAACTATTATTATTATCTTTTAGTTGTCTTGGTCATGCAGACTGCTTAGGACTTGCTAAAAAGCGCATGTATTGGCTTCCTAGAGCTGCCATAACAAAGTACCACAAACTAGGTGGCTTAAACACAGCGATTTACTCTCTCACAGGTCTGGAGGTTAGAAATCTCAAATCAAGTTGTGGTCAGGGCCAGTCTCCCTCCCAAGGTTGCAGGGAAGAATCTTTCCTTGATCCTTCCAACTTCCTGTGGCTCCAGGTGTTCTTCGGATTGTGGAAACAACTCTGATTTCTGTCCCGTCTTTACATGGCCATCATGTCTGTGTGCATGTCTATGTCTCTATCAAAAATTTTTTTTTTTTATAAAGACACCAGTCATTGGATTTAGGGCCCTCCCTAATCCAATAGGACCTCATCTTAATTTGATTACATCTGCAAAGACCCTATTTCCAGATAAGGTTACATTCACAAGTACCAGGGGTTAAGCCTTGAAAATATCTTTCGGGGGGACACAATTTAACTCAATACAGCGTACTAAGCAGAAAAAGAGAGACAATAAACACCTGAGAGGAGATGGTAACGCAGAGAGATGGAGAATATAAGCTATATAAAGTAATGATAGCACTTACACAGAAGAATAAACAGCCTCAAGCAGTTACTAAGTCTTTACTGTAGCTACAGTAGCAAAGTGACACCTTTCAGAGTGGTTGAGACACAGCCTTGCATAAACATGTTTGAGCTGAGACTGAGGAGCAGAGTGAGGCAAGTGGACATCTACCTGGATGGTAGCAAATGCACCGAGAGTCCTGGCCTGACTTTGACCAAATTATTTAGCACTGTTCTGCAGTCCTCCTTTTTGCATCATGACCAGCAGATGGTGTGACATATTGAGACAAATACTGTGGACCCTGCCTAGGAGGTGAAGTACCCTTGATCATCACATAAACCCAAGTTACGTGATGATGATCTAAGGCCCCTGTTGTCTCACTGTTGGCCGTGAGTCCTGGGTGCCTCCGGGGATGGCCCTGTGCTGAACAATGTTTAAGCAAGTGTCTCATTCCCAGCTATTGTCCAGTCAAAGCCTGACTGTGTCTATGTATATAGCATGCTCCTACCCAGGCAGTTTTAAACCAAAGAAAGCCTGGCAGTCTTCTCCCTGAAAGAACCAAAAGAGATAAAGAATTCCAAGTCATCGGTGTAATATATGACTTGGAATGTCCCTCATATCACATCACCATGCCCGGTTTTCCCCTTCTGCAAAGTAATATTCAGTTTCCACTGTCCTGACTCAAGTAAATGTGTTCGTGCTACGGCGAGATCCAGCTCACTGCAGCAGGGCTCCCAGCAGGAGGAGTTGTACACTTTGGTCACAGTTACAATTGAATTTAGAGGTTTAGCTGTCTGCAGTGAGATTAAGGGAAAGAAGCATAGTATAGGAAGAAATGGTGATGAGGGATTCTGATATTTGAAAATGGATAAGTTTTCCAAAAGAAGAGCATAAAACTCTCTGGATTGAATTCGGATAGAAAGCGGGCAGCTTGCCAGGTTTGTAATTGCATCTTGAATTGAGCTGTAACCCTCAGCAGTTCTGAAATCAACAAGAAGAGGAACACGGTAGACCACATTTGCTTTAAATAGGGCTATTTGCTTAGCATTTCTCATCAAATATTTTCCTGACACTTTGGTTAAGGCTGGAGAATTATAAAAATAATATATTTTCTGTAAGAAGCAAAAGGAAAATAATGTACTTTGGGGGTGGGGAGGAAACAGCATTTTGGGGGGGTCAGGGAGGAAATCCAGTATTCTGTGAGGAAAAAGGAAATCATGTATTTTGTTTTCTGGAAAATATAAATTTATATGCTTTTTTACAAAACAACCCTTTAGGTTTACAACCTACGAGTATAAGCTCTTCGTACACAACAGTGTGGGTTTTACGCCCAGCCAGGCAGCGACAGTGACCACACTGGCTGGTCTTCCAGAGAGAGGAGCCAGTCTCACCACGAGTGTCCTTAACCACACCGCCATCGACGTGAGATGGGATAAACCAGGTAAGTAGGCTTCTCATACCTTTATTCTCCTTCTGTATTAGTCCCCAAATGAATTTAAAATGAACATGTTGAAAAATAAAAACTAAAAAGCAAAGGGCCCTGATGTTCTTGAGATGCAAATTCTCTCTCCTTTGACACCTTCTTGGGCTTGCTCCCTTTCTCACATTCCCTTTGGAGGGTGAATATGAAAAGGATCTTCAAAAAGTTTATGGAAAGATTCACATTATCTTTTAATTCAATTTTTCCACAGATTTTTTTGAAGTACCCTTGTAGTTTCTGTCCTGCCAGCCAGTTGTGATAGAAATCTCCATGTATGAATTCAATACAATAATATTGTATGCCTTCCTACAGAGAGCTCTGCCTGTATCCTGAACTCGTCACTCATTAGGAAGAGCCATTTAATTGGGTTTCAATAATGTGACAAATTTTTCCCAGTAACTCATCTTCAGTGCTGGCTGAGAACAGAATTCCAGCTCGATGCAGTAAAATGAAGCCTCGACGTCACTACTGGACTCACTTCCATAATGCAGGGTGTGACCCTGGCCCTGCTCAGAACACATTCTTACAGGCTATGCAAGAGCTCAAAGATGGATCACATCTGTTCCTGCAACTTTAGAAACCACGATCACTGAAATTTCAGAGCTATTTGGTCAGTAAAGTAGCATTTAACATCTGATCTACTAATTTGTGGTGATACATTACGACAATAGGAAAAAAAAAAAAGTCCTGATTCTACCGTGGAAATATGGATTGTAATCGTTCTTACAGGTGTAACTTAAGATCTGGCACATAGTTTATTCAAAACTTGTTAGAACATTACCAAATACCATATTGAGAAATAGCTGATTGGGAAAGGCCCAATTAAAATATTTTGTTTTATGAAAGAAAACTCTGCCCATTAGGGTAATCATCTATTATGATATAAAAAGATATAAAGTCTATAACCTACTGGCTAGACAGTAGTAGCCATGTGATTTTGATGCAGCCTTGAGTTTTGTTCCAGCCTAAAAACAGAAATGCTTCATTTAAGACACCTGAGTGAATTTGCTCCAATGTTATGTGATATCAATTGTGAATGAAAACCAGTGTTAGGTGACATTAATTGTAAATTAAAATCAGCACGTGTTGTGTTGATCTGCATTGCCACCAAATAATTCATTTTTACAAAAACTATCACTCTAGGGATTTTAAGGTTGTAGGTTTCTAATGGCACCTGTATTGGGATCTCTTAAAGCATTTAATGAAAGAATATGTTAATTGATGCTTATGATTACCCTCTGAAATACCTTGGGGAAAAATACCAGGTTTTTATCTGAAGATGTATTTTTATGTGTAATATATTTCCACTCATCTCCCTCTTCCTGTGTGCTTCGCCTCACCCACTGATTCATCTTAAAAGCCTGCTCATAGAGGTAGGCTTTCCCCTCTCCTCTGACATTTGAATACTTCTGTTAAGATCCAGCCTCTGAATTTTCACCAGTATAGGACCTTTATGTTCTAATTGCATGCCTGAAGTAAGTGTGCTTATAAAAACTGACAAACCTAATAGATCTGAAGCAGCTCACTGAAGTTTCATTACCTTGGTAATCTGAACCTCTGACCTTCGGGATGTAGGTAATGCAATCTTCTGTTATTTCCATTCATACCTTAGAAATTTTTCAGATAACTATTTGTGAGCACAAAGGTTAACTCTCAGAAGAGGGTCAGCTCTGAGAAAGCTTGTTGCATTATTACCTTCCTTTGTGCAACCTGCTATCTTAAGTAAATTAACTAGTCACTCCTCTGCAAAAGGGTCACCTATTTTTTTTTTCAATTTTAATTTTAAATTGCTTTCCTGATGAGTAGAAGAGAATTGGCACATGGTCTAATACGTTAGAAAGCACAAAACTATAGACTGCAAATACATTACAGTTGGAAATCTTATGAATAAATTTATGAATACTTACTTATTAAAAATAAGCAAGTTTTCAAAAAACTGTAAAATGTATTTTTAAGAACATATTCTTTCTTTACTATGACCCCCGACATGTACACATCATTTTGGTAGCAAAATGTTTCTGGTAAACTTTACCCAATCACAGATTGACAGACGTGAGTTATTGAGAATTGTATAAGGGCCAGTTTCAAACATGTGTGTGATGTGATGTGAGATAAGAGCATCCCTACATTTCTTCAAATCACTTTTTTGGTCAGATATTGAGAACTGGGAGCACACAGGCCATATTTCTTTCCTTAATTCTCCATGAATGTTTTGCCTGTGGTATTTTGCCAATGTTTAAGAATCAGAAGATTTCACATAAAAATGATGCTTTGGGAATTCAACTGAAAAATCAAATAATTCGGTGAAACTATTCCCACATTTCTAGAAAAAATGGAGTAGTGACCGGAACTGAGTAGTGGTTGCCCCTTTGGACTGGGCATGCCCTCTTGCATCTGAGCCAGTCCCTATCTTCCTAGTCTGAATAGAGATATGAGGTTTGTGTCCCTGCTTTATATAATAAAACAAAATATTGTTGCCTATATAAAATACACTGGAGATAAATTATATTGATGATTTTTAAAAATCACAGTTTTATAAGAAAAGATACAAAAACATCTTCACTTAAATAACTGTTTATACAACCCTCTGAAAAGCCCAGTGAGAAAGAAATTGGTAGTAACTGGCAGTAACTTACCCAAAATTACAGTTAGTAGCAGTTCCTAAACTCAAATTTAGGACTCAGGCATGAAATTTTCTGCTATTTCTCATGCATGTAGCCCTCATGGTTGACTTGGGTTGAATGCTCCCCCAAAACTTAATTCCCACTGTAACTGTAGAGGTTGAGAAATCCTGTTATAGTAATTGAAACGTGGGGCCTTGAAGAGGTGATTAGATTGGAGGACCAATGCCTAGTGAATGGATTAATAATGCTGGTCAGAGGAAGGGTCCTAAGGACTTTAAAAAGAGAGTGAATGAGGAAATTAGTCTCTCTCTGCTCCACCATTTTCACAATGTGACAACCTACCATCACTGTCACCATCACAAAGACCCTTACTAGATGTGTTCCCTGGACTTTGGACTTCCCAGCCTCCAAAACTGTAAGCAGCAAATTTCATTTTCTTTATAAATGATCCAGTTCCATGTATTCTGTCATAAACAACAGAAATGGACTAATACAATGGTTATTAGCATTTTATCAAGAATTATTAAATAAGGTTCTTCCCATTTTGTCTGCTCACTCTAAAGTAAAAGGCAAAATAAGCAAATGCCCACAGAAGGGAGTGCAGTGGAGAGACAGCACTTCCTCTGAGGCTGATTCACTGGGAGGTCAGCAATGGCCAGAAAAGAGCAGAAAAGACTGGAGGCTGTGAAAGAGGAAAGTATTGAAAAAGAGAAACTGAAAAATCACTCAAATATTGTCCACTTTACAATCTCCCAAGAGCTCACCCCAACCTTGAGATTTTTATATCTTGTATCATATAATCCAACTTTCTTGTTCTCTCCTTCCTCTTTTTCTTACATCTTTCCTCTTTCTCTTCTATCTTCCTCCCTCTCTTCCTTCCTCTTTTCTGTCCTTCCTTCCACAAATATTTATCACTTTCTTTGTCCTGGGCACTGGGAATACAAAAATTAATGATGTGGCATTGTAATATATCAGTGAATTCTCTGGAAAATTCATAAAGCACGAAGATGTCACCATTAAGAGAGCAAGTTCAAATCCACACACACACACAAAAATAATCTGCCTCATTCTGATCTCTTGATAAGATTAAGATTTTATAACTAAAATAATTTCTGACTTTGCCTGACTGTGTCTCTTGCTCAGGTGGCAATACATACCGAAATCCCCTATTTCACCTCTTCTGCAAAGCCCCCAGCACTGTTGGTTTGCCATGTTCCTCTGCTCTATTTCTCATCACTCCGGTTATCACAGCAAATAGACTGCACCTGCCTTGTCACTGTCTTCCCTCCCATTCACTTGAGCACTTTGTACTGTACTGATGTGGTCCTCTTGAAGTCATTAGTTATCACCTAATGACCCAATCCAATGATCTCTTCTCAATGGCATCCTACTGTGTTTCTTTGTGGCGACCAGCACTATGAATGATCCCTTACTGTCTGAAATGCTTCCCCTAAGGATCACTATCTCCTCCTATCTCACCAACTATTCCTCCTCCTCATCTCCTAAATAAAGATTTTTCTCAAAGTTCTTCCCTGTGTCTCCTTTCATATTCCAATCCTCCTGATTCTATCTCTTCTCATGGTTCCTCATTCTAACTAGAAAAATGACAAAACTCTATGAAACCATACAAAAAACCGATTTTAAAAATAGGTTTGGGGATCAGGGAGACTTAAATTTGAATCCTCGTTCCAATATTTTCTAGCACTATGACCTAGAACAAGACACTTTAACCTCAGTAACTCCCAGTTTCCTGATCTGAAATACAAGGATAATAATAATTACTGCTCTAAAATGTTGTAATAGGGATTTAATGAAATAATATATGTTTAGCACTTAGTAATCATTTAGTATTGCTATAAATTATAATTCTATTTCTAAAATATGCATGGTAGTTGCAACAGAATTTTACAAACAATAATACAAATGAAATATCGGGAAGCCATGTTTAATAAAAGCTTGGGACATAATTTCACAAGGCAGTCAGATAAAAGCATTTCTACAATGACTTGAAGGTGTGTAAAGATGTATATGTTACTTTATAATTATCTGACTTGGCTAAAAAGTAGAACTTAGTAAATCTAGTCACCATGGCAGAGACTACTAACTATTGCATGCTGTCCATTCACCCCTTTTTCATTTTAGTGGTGGCCTGGTCCCCTAGAGACTACATTTGCCATACTTCTTTGCAATTAGTTATGGCCCTGTGAAATGCCAATAAAATGAATTTGTGCTAATAGAATGTGAAGGGAAATGTGTCTCTTCGGGTCTTAGCGAGAAAACATTGGTTGTGTATCCACCTGTTCTCTCTCACTCATCCCTGTGATTGGAATATGGACATGGCCATGTTCTCAATTCCTACTGTATAGGCGTAGGCAACACTCTAAGAGATCCAAAGCCGCATAAGAGAAGGATCCTGTGTTCTTGAATGATCCCATGGGGCACAATCTGTTTCACTCGCTTTAAAGCTATTCTGTAAGGTATAAATTAACATTGATTTTATTTGTATCTATATTTTGGGGATTCTTAATTACAGCAGCTCAGCTTACTAACTCAGTCCCTATTTGCCCATGTCAATTCACTTACAGAGCAGAAATTAGCTATCCTGTTTTTATAGCCAAATATGGAATCAGTAATTAGTACATGTAATATATTATCTCTTTTAAAATATACTCTTCTGTGGCAGGCCACTGATAGGAGCTGGAACACAAGGAGACTGAGGTAGCTGAAGAGTTTCCAAGGTGCAATTACTTGTTATTGACTAATGTGTAAGCTAGACAAAAGACATGAGATATCTTGTTGGGAAAACTAAGGAGGCTTACTTAGATCATTGCCAAAGAATATAATCTCCCCACTTCTTCATGTGAGCAGTAGTACTCTCAGGCAGAGTAATGGATTTTGTCAAGAAGCAATTTTAATAAGCTCAAATTTTCCGAGAACTGCTTAGTAGATGACTCAGAGCTCTGCACCAAACTATAGACATAGAAAATTGGACTCTAGTTTGAAGAATCTGTGCGCAAGATCAATACTTCTATTATAAAATAAACTTAATAGGGTCCTGTAATTTAGGTTTTTACATTTGAGCAAAATTACCTTCCAATGAGCCTTTTAATGGGAGAGGACTGAAGAATTCAGTCCTAAATAAATAAATTAGAAGACATATTGAATGGAATGGTCTACTGTAATTGATCTAGATCAGGACAACAAACACTTTTGTAAAGGACCATATAGTAAATATTTTGGACTTTGCGTTCATTCTCTGTTGCAACTATTCAACTTTGCCATTGTAGCATGTGAACAGCCATAAGTAATTCTTAAATAAGTATGGCTATGTTCTAATAAAACTTTATTATGGACACTGAGATTTTCATATAACTTTCACATGTCACAAAATACTATTCATCTTTTGATTTTTCTCCAACTATTTAAAAGTATAAAAACCTTTCTTAGCTCATAGATTGTATAAAAACAGATGGTGGCCAGATTTGGCTCACAGACTGTAGTTTGCTGACCCCAGATCTAGATGCTAAAGATCTAGAGGACATAATTGACATTGATAATCTCTAAAAATAATCCAAGAGCATGTAAGAAGCATAATCTAATTGATATTTCAGGAAGACTTTCAACTAGCCCAATTTGTTACGGACTGAATGTTAGTACCGTCCCCAAATTCATGTGTTGAAGTCCTTAATCCCAAGGTAGCTATATTTGGAGATGGAGCCTCTAAGGAAGTAATTAGGTTAAGTGAGGTCATAAGGGTGGCCTCTGATTCAATAAGACTAGTGTCCTTATAAGAAGAGACACCAGAGAGTTTGCTCACTCTCTCTCTCAGTCTTTTCCTCTGTGCACAGAGGAAAGACTACATGAGGACTCAGCAAGAAGGCAACTGTCTGCAAGCCAGGAAAAGAGCCCTCACCAGAAACCAAACTTGCTGGCACCTTGGTGATGGACCTCTAGCCTCCAGACAGTGAGGGATACATTTCTGTTGTTCAAGCCACCCAGTCTGTAATATTTTGTTTTGGAAGCTTGAGAAGACTAATATACCATCTAACAACTGTTTTAAATTATTTGGGAATCCATTACAAAGCAGAGGGATCTGTTTTATATTTGAGAATTTGCTCCAGGTAAGACCATATTTTTGACTGACCATTGGAGATCACCACCAAAAATGGCAATTAATAACAAAGATCATGTCCAGTGGTTACAACCTTCTTCAACTCACTGAGGTTGACCTGATATGCTACAGTTAGAGCAGTATCTACTCAGACAAATGTATGTGGTCCACAAAATATGAGTTACACATACCAGAATTAGAATATATGAACAGATATTTCCCAATATACATATATTTAACATAATATCACAAGAAATCCCCATTCCTTCCTATTGCTTCAAATGTAAGTCTTAACTCCCAATGACTATGTAACTCTAGCTCAAACATTCACACTTTAATTTTTAAATTCACCAAGTTGTCATAAAAACACTTCAAACTCAATAGGTCCCAAATGAAACAAGTTTTAAAACCTTCATCCCATAATTTCTCCCATATTTTCTACCTTATTTAATGGAATTCACACAGAAACCAAAACCTAAAACCTGAGATATCTCTGTATCTCTTTCTTAGCCCTTTCTAAACTCGTATGCATCGTTTAAGGATCTAGGCTCCTTTCATCTAGTGTATTTACCATCCCCTAGGGCTCTGGAGTCCTCCCCTAGGTGGGAAAACTAGAGACAATCAGAGATGGCCAATTGCACCTTAACACCTATGTACAAAAATGACACACAAACTGGTCATATGACCTCAGCTAGAGCAAAGAACCCGGAAAATGTAGTCTAGCCATTTGACAAGAAGAAAAATAAAAAAGACCATTGGTATTGGTGAGTTCTAGAAATCTTTACCATAACTTTCACCTTCTGCAGTGTATTTTAAAGTTCAAATGCCATTGATGCTATTAATGCTATTAGTGGTTAGTGATGTCTTTCTCTATTTTTCCAAGTCTTTCTATTTTATGTACAGTAAACAGTTTAATGTACTGTTGCTTTCCTTGCCTTTCTCACCTGCTATTTTCAATGTTCGACTTATAAATTATTATTATTGCTGCTGTTGTTATCATTATATAATTTTTTTACGTAACTTCAGTCTTTATCATCAGTTCTTAAACATTCCCAATCTTGATTTCTGGACCTTGATTCATTTTTCTGACTCCTGGGAAACATTATTACATAGTTTTATCATTAAAGTTTAAAAAAAATAAATAGTTGTATATTTTCTTAAATTTTGCCTAAGAAAGTATTTTTGTCATCTTTGCACATTCTCTTAATTTTTGCCTGTGTAAGATAGGTTTTCTGAACCCAAAAAGCTCTACCAAAAAACTCTTCGAGCTGATAAGAGAATTCAATGAATTCAATGAATTCAGTGAGGTTGAAGGATACAAAATCAACATACAAAAATTAGTAGCATTTTTATACTCCAACAACAAACTAGAAGAAAAAGAGATCAAGAAAGCAAGCCCATTTACAATAATCTCCAAAAAAATAAAATACCTAGGAATAAATCTAACCAAAGAGATGAAAGATCTCTACATTGAGAACTACAAATCATTTCTGAAAGAAGTTAAGGAAGACACTAAGAGATGGAAAGACATTCCTTGTTTGTGAATTGGAAGAATCAATGTAGTAAAAATGTCTATACTACTCAAAGCCATCTACAAATTCAATGTGATTCCCATCAAAATACCAATGACATTCTATACAGAATTAGAAAAAGCAATCCTAACATTCATATGGAACAACAGAAGACCCTGAATAGCCAAAGCAATCCTGAGCAAGAAAAGTAAAGCTGGAGGCATTACAGTTCCTGACTTCAAACTATATTTCAAATCTTTAGTAACAAAAACAGCATGGTACTGGCATAGAAACAGACAAGTGGACCAATGGAACAGAATCAAGAACTCAGAAATCAACCAACATATTTACAGCCAACTGATCTTTGACAAAGGCACCAAGGACATACATTGGGAAAAAGACTTCCTCTTCAATAAATGGTACTGGAAAAACTGGATATCCATTTGTAGAAGAATGCAACTTGATCCGTACCTCTCACCATATACCAAATCAACTCAAAATGGATTAGAGGCCTAAATATAAGGCCAGAAACTCTAAAATTCCTAGAAGAAAACAGGAGAAATGCTCCAGAATTTGGGACTGGGCAATGACTTTATGAATAAAACCCCAAAAGAACAAGCAACAACAACAACAACAAAATAAACAAATGGGATTATATCAAACTAAAAATCTTCTGCACAGCAAAGGAAACAATAGAATGAAAAGACATCCTACAGAATGGGAGAAAATATTTGCAAAATATGCACCGGATAAGAAATTAGTATTCCAGAATATACTAAGAGCTCAGACAACTTTACAGCAAAAAACAAACAATCCGATTAAAAAATGGGCAGAGGAGCTCAAAGGAAGACATACAAATGACCAACAGGTATATGAAAAAATGCTCAGCATCACTAATCATCAGGGAAATGCAAATCAAAACCACTTTGAGATATCATCTCACTCCAATCAGACTGACTATTATAAAAAAGACAGAGAATAACAAATGCTTTTGAGGATGTGGAGAAAGAGGAACCCTCCTGCGCTAGTGGTGGGACTGTAAATTAGCACAGCCATTATGGAGAACAGTATGGAGGTTTCTTCAACAACTGCAGGTAGAAATTCCATATGATCCAGCAATCACACTCCTGGTGATATATCCAGAGGATTGGAAAACATCAGGCCACAGGGATACCTGCACTCCCACGTTTATTGCAGCTCTATTTACAATAGCAAGGCGATGGAACCAACCTAAATGTCCATCAATGAATGACTGGATAAGGAAATTGTATATACACAATGGAATACCACTCGGATATAAAAAAGAATGAAATTCTATGATTTGCAGCAACATGGATGAGCCTGGAGAAAATTATCCTAAGTGAAACAACCCAGGTACAGAAAGAAAAGTACTGCATATTCTCACTCATAATTGGGAGCTGAATCCATAAATAAACAAATGAACAATAAAGAGAGACAGAGAGAAGAAAGAAAGAAACAGCAACCACAGTAATATGTTCAACTTTTAGAAAACTAGAGGTGGAAAAGGGGAGGGGAGGGGGAAAGAGGGAGGACTAATGTGGAATTGGTCACAGACGCAAAGAATGATTGCATATTGCAATGATGAGTAAGCTAACTATACTGATCTAACCACCACACATTATACACAATTACTGAAAATCAATCTTGTACCCCACATGTATGTATAATAAAAAATAAATTTAAAAAAGAGAAAGATGAAAAAAAGACAGGTTTTCTGTTGTTTTTGCACGTAAATAATCACTTAAACATGCACATTTAAGTGATTTGTGCAAAAACAACAGAAAACCTATCTTACACAAGAAATTCTTTGATCAAAATATTTTTCTTCAAAATGTGTTGCAATTATTCCAGTGTCTTCCACCATCTGATGTTCCAGATGAGAAGTCTGAAGCTTGTCTGGTTTTTTGCCTCCTTAGTTTACCTTTGAAATGTGATAATATTCGATGACATGTCTAAGTTTGGATATATTGTCATTGATTTGGACAAAACTATATTAGTCTATTGAATTTGTGGAGAAAAGCCTTCATTTTGCATAGGGTTTAATGGGGTATTTTATATTCATGATTATTTATTCCATTTATTTTTCAAGTTTAGTTTTTTTCATTCTCTATCATTGATATCTAGAATTATAACTTTCATTGATTTCTTCTTAGTCATTTTCCTCTTCATTATTTAATATTGTATATTTTTAACTCTTCTCGTGTCTGCTTTCAATGTAGAATTAAATTCTGCCGTTGCTCTTTTTATATCTATCACGTTTATTTTTTTTAATTGTGTATTTTAATTGACACATTGTAATTGTACTTATGAGGTACACTCTGATGTTTTGATACATGTATATGTTCTATTATGATCAAATTAGGTTACTTAATGTGTCCATCACCTTATGCATTTATCATTTCTTTGTGGTAAAAATATTCAAAAGCCTTTCTTCTAGGTACTATGTAATATACAAATCTTAAATGTTAACCATAGTCACACTGCTGTGCAATAGAACGCCAGAATTTATTCCTACTATTTAATTGTAATTTTGTACCTGCTGGCCAGCCTTTCCCCGTTTTCCCTTAAAATCCCCCTCCCCTACCCCCCAATCTCTGGCAACCACTGTTCTACTTTCTGTCCTTATAATATCAACTTTTTAAAAAATATATATTTCACATAGGAGTGAGATCATATGTATTTGTCTTCCTGTGCCTGGCTTACTTCACATAACATAATGACCTCCAAGTCCATCCACATTGCCGCAAATGACAGGATTTTATTCTTTTTTATGGATTAATAGTATTCCATTCTGTGTAATATATATATCACAATTTTTTTTATCCATTCATCTGTTGTTGGACACTTAGGTTGATTTCATATCTTGGCTATTGTAAATTGTGCTGCAACAAACATGGGAGTGCAGGTATCTCTTCAACATACTGACTTAATTTCCTTTGGGAATATACCCAGTAGTGGAATTGGTGGTTGCTATGGTTGTTCTATTTTTAATTTTTTGAGGAAACTCCATACTGTTTTCCATAATGGCTGTATTAACTTACACCCCACCAACAGTTTGCAAGTGTTCCCTTTTCTCTACATCCTCGCCGACACTTGTTTTCTTTTGCATTTTTGTAATAGCCGTTCTAACTGGAGTGAGGTGGTGTCTCATTTTGATTTTTATTTCCCTGCTGATTAGTGATGCTGAGCATTTTTTCATATACCTGTTATCCATTTCTATATCTTCTTTTCAGAAATATCTATTAAGGTCCTTTGACCATTTCTCAATTGGATTATTTGTCTTTTTGCTGTTGAGTTGTTTTAATTCCTTATATATTCTTGACATTAACCCCTTGTCAGATAGTTTGCAAGTATTTTCTCCCATTCTGTAAGTTGTCTCTTCATTCTGTTAACAGTTTCCTTTGATGTGCAAAAGCTTTTTAGTTTGATGTAACCCCACTTTTCTATTTTTGCTTTTATTGCTTATGCATTTGAAGTCTTATTATAAAAATTCTTGCCCTGTCTCATGTCGTGGATTATTTTCCCCTAGTTTCGTAGTTTTGGGTTTTACATTTAAATTTTTACTGCATTTTTAATTGATTTTTTATATGGTGAGAGGTGGAGATCTAGTCTAATTTGTCTGCATGTGGGTCTAGTCTCATCCTGCTGCATTTTCCCAGTAACACTGAATGAAGAGCCTATCTTTTCCCCAATATGTATCCGTAGCACCTTTGTCAAAGATCAATTTATTGCATAAATTTATTCCTGGGCTCTCTGTTCTGTTCCATTGATCTATGCATCTGTTTTTATACCAGTACCATACAGTTTTGGTTACAATACCTTTGTAATATAATTTGAAGATAGCTGGAGGTAGTATGATGCCTCCAGCTTTGTTTATTTTTCTCAGGATTGCTTTGGCTATTTGTGGTACTTTTGGTTCCACATAAATTTTAGAGTTGTTTTTTTTTTCTGTTTTAATGAATAATGTCATTGGTGTTTTGACAGGGATAGCATTAAATCTGTAGATCATTTTGGGTAGAATAGCCATTTTAATAATATTAGTTCTTCTGATCCATGAATATGGGCTTTCTTTCCATATGTTTATGTCCTCTTCAATTTCCTTCTTCAAAGTTTTGTACTTTTCATTTTAGAGGTCTTTCACCAAATTGGTTAAGTTTATTCCTAAGTATCTAATTTTTTTGTAGTTATTGTAAAAGGAATTGTTTTCTTGATTTCTTTTTCAAATAGTTTGTTGTTAGTATATAGAAATGCTAATGACTATTGTATGGTGATTTTGTATCCCGCAACTTTACTGAATTTGTTTATTAGTTCTAACAGCTTTTTGGTGAAGCGTTTAGGGGTTTATATGTAAGGTTATGTCATCTGCAAACAGGGACAATTTGACATTCTCCTTTCCAATTTGGTGCCTTTTATTATTTCTCTTATCTAATTGCTTTGCCTAGGACTTACAGTACTATGATGAATACATGTGATGAAAATGGGCATCCTTGTCTTGCTCTTGATCTAAGAGAAAAGCTTTCAGCTTTTCCCCATTCAGTATGATGTTAGCTGTGGGTTTGCCATATATGGCCTTTATTGTATGGAGGTACATAAATTCCACACCTAGTTTGTTAAGAGTTTTTATGGTGAAGTAGTGTTAAATTTTGTCAAATGCTTTTTCTGCATCAATTGAAATGATCATATGGTTTTTGTCTTTCTGTTAATGCAGTGTATCATACTTTTTTAAACATCAATAGAGTATTTATTTATTTACTTATTTTTATTGAAACATAATTGATTGTACATATCTGTGAGGTACAGAGTTGAATATCAATACCTATATGCAATATGTGATGCTCAAATCAAGATAATTAGTATATTCAACATTACAAAATGTAATTATTTTTTGTGCCCCTTTACTAATTTCTTGCTATCCCCCACCCCCTGAAACCTTTCCTTTTCCCACCTCTGGGTAACCTCAATTCTGTTCTCTACATTTGAAAGTTCAACTTATTATTGTGATTGTTTTATCTTTCTTTCTTTTATAAAATAATTATTTATTTGTATTTTTTAGCTCCTAGTTATGAGTGAGGACATGCAATATTTTTCTTTTTCTGCACTTGTCTGATCTCTCTTAACATAATTTTATCTAAGTTCATCCATGTTGCTGCAAGTGGCAGAACTTTATTCTTTTTTATGACAGAGTAATATTGAACACTGTATATATATACTTCATTTTCCTTATCCACTCATGTGTTGATGGACATTTAGGTTGGTCCGAACCTTAGCTATTATAAACAGAGCTGCAATAAACATGGGAGTACAGGTATTCCTTTGATGTGATGAATCCCATTCCTATGGGTATATACCCAGCAGTGGGATTGCTGGACCGTATGGCAGTTCTACCTGTAGTTATCTGAGGAAACTCCATACTGTTTTGCATAATGACTACACTAATTTACAGTCCCACCAAAAGTGTAGGAGGTTTCCCCTTTCTCTGCATCCTTGCCAACATTTGTTATTCTCTGTATTTTTGATGCTAGCTAGTCTAGCTGGGGTGAAATGATATCTCAGTGTGATTTTGATTTACATTTCCCTGAGGCTTAGTGATGTTGAACATTTTTTCATGTGTATGTTGACCATTTGTATGTCTTCCTTTGAGAAATGCCTGTTCAGCTTCTTTGCCCATTTTTAAATTGGGTTACTTGTTTTTTACTGTTAAGTTATTTGAGATCCTTGTATATTCTAAACAATAAACCCTTGTTGGATATATAGTTTGCACATATTTTCTGCCATTCCCATTTCGTAGGTTGTCTTTTTACTCTGTTAATTGTTTCCTTTGCTGTGCAAAGCTTTTTAGCTTCATATAATCCCATTTGTTTATTTTTCCTTTTGTTGCCTGTGCTTGGGGGGTCTTATTCATAAAGACTTTGTCCAGTCTTACTTCCTGAAGTATTTTCCCTTTTCTTTTTAGTAGTTTTATAGTTTCAGGTGTTATATTGAAGTCTTTAATCCATTTTGAGTTGATTTGGTTATATGGGGAGAGGTACAGGTCTAGTTTCATGCTTCTACATATGGATGTCCAGTTTTTCCAGCACCATTTATTGAAGAGGCTCTCCTTTCCCCACTGCATGTTCTTAGTGCCCTTATTGAATATCAGTTGGCTTTAAATATGATTTAAGGGTTGATTTATGGGTTCTCTATTCTATTCCATTGGTCCAAGTGTCTGTTTCTATGCCAGTACCGTGCTGGTTTGGTTACTATAGCTTTGTAGTATTATTTGAAGTCAGGTAGTCTTATGCCTCTGAATTTATTTATTTGTTTGTTTGTTTGTTTGTTTGTTTATGCTCGATTGCTTTGGCTATTCAGGGTCTTTTGCTGTTCCATATGAGCATTAGGATTGTTTTTCTATTACTGTGAAGAATAGCATTGGCATTTTGATGGGGATTGCTTTGAATCTGTAGATTGCTTTGGGTAGTATGGACATTTTCACAATTTTGATTCTTCCAATCCAAGAGCATTGAATGTCTTTCCATGTTTTTTTGTCTTCTTTCATTTCTTCTCGTAGTGATTTGTAGTTCTCTTTTTCGAGATCTTTCAACTCAGTTAAATTGATTCCTAGGTTTTTTGGGGTTTTTTTGATGACTATAGTAAATGGGCTTACTTTCTTGATTTCTTTTTCTGCTTAGACAAAGTCAAATTGTCACTGTTGACAGATGACATGATCCTATATATAGAAAACCCTAAAGACTCTACAAAAGAAATTCTTAGAATTGATAAATAATTTCAGTAAAGTTGCAAGATACCAAATCAACATGCAAAATCAGTAACATTTTAATAAAAATCTGATCTTTTCAATTTTGTTTTTTTTATTTTATTTCTGCTCTGAGCTTTAGTATATTTTTCCTTCTGCCAATTTGGGGTTTAGTTCACTGTTGTTTTTCTAGTTCCTTTAGGTGCATCATTAGTTTGTTTATTAGAAATCTTTCAATCAACCCACACATTTACTGCCATCTTATCTTGAAAAGGCACCAAGCCTATTCACTGGGGAAGGGACTGCCTCTTCAGCAAATGGTGCTGGGATAACTGGATACCCATATGCAGGAGAATGAAACTAGATCCATACCTCTCACCGTATACTAAAATCAACTCAAAATGGATTAAGGATTTAAATATACACCCTGAAACAATAAAACTTCTTAAAGAAAACATAGGAGAAACACTTCAGGAAATAGGACTGGACACAGACTTCATGAATACGACCCCAAAAGCACGGGCAACCAAAGGAAAAATAAACAAATGGGATTATATCAAACTAAAAAGCTTCTGCACAGCAAAAGAAACCATTAACAGAGTTAAAAGACAACCAACAGAGTGGGAGGAAATATTTGCAAAATATACATCAGACAAAGGATTAATATCCAGAATATATAAGGAACTCAAACAACTTTACAAGAAGAAAACAAGCAACCCAATTAAAAAATGGGCAAAAGAGCTAAGTAGGCATTTCTCTAAGGAAGATATACAAATGGCCAACAGACATATGAAAAAATGCTCAACATCACTCAGCATCGAGGAAATGCAAATCAAAACCACACTGAGATACCATCTAACCCCAGTTAGGATGGCTAAAATCCAAAAGACTCTGAACGATAAATGCTGGCGAGATTGCGGAGAAAAAGGAACTCTCATACATTGTTGGTGGGACTGCAAATGGTGCAGCCTCTATGGAAAATGGTATGGAGGTTCCTCAAACCATTGCAGATAGATCTACCATATGACCCAGCTATCCCACTGTTGGGAATATACCCAGAGGAATGGAAATAATCAAGTCGAAGGTATACCTGTTCCCCAATGTTCATTGCAGCACTCTTTACAATAGCCAAGAGTTGGAACCAGCCCAAATGCCCATCATCAGATGAGTGGATACGGAAAATGTGGTACATCCACACAATGGAATACTACTCAGCTATAAAAACGAATGAAATACTGCCATTTGCAACAACATGGATGGACCTCGAGAGAATTATATTAAGTGAAACAAGTCAGGCACAGAAAGAGAAATACCACATGTTCTCACTTATTGGTGGGAGCTAAAATTAATATATAAATTCACACACACACACACACACACACACACAAAAAAACGGGGGGGGGGGAAGAAGATATAACAACCACAATTACTGGAAGTTGATACGACAAGCAAACAGAAAGGACATTGTTGGGGGGGAGGGGGGAGGGAGAAGGGAGGGAGGTTTTGGTGATGGGGAGCAATAATCAGCCACAATGTATATCGACAAAATAAAATTTTTTTAAAAAATTTAAAGATTTAATGCATCACAAAAAAAAAAAAATGTTACTTTCAATTAAAAAAAATCTTCTTTTTTTGATGTGGGCATTTGTTGCTATATACTTTCTACTTAGAACTGCTTTTGCTGTATTTGGTTGGTTTTGGTATGATGTGTTTCTGTTCTCATTTGTCTTAAGAAATTTTTAAATTTCCTTTTTAATTCTTTAATTAACCCACTGGTTGTTTAGGAGCGTGTTGTTTAATTTCCATTATTTGTAAAGTTTCCACAGTTTTTCTTGTTTATTTCTAGTTTTATACCATTGTAGTCAGAAAATATACATGATATGATCTGTCTTTTTTAATTTGTGTCGACTTGTTTTGTGGCCTAACATATGATCTATCCTGGAGAATGTTTCATGTGCAGTTGAGAAGAATGTGTATATTGTATCTGCTGGTTAGAATGTTCTGTAAATGTCTATAATGTCCATTTGGCCTATGATGTAGTTTAAGTCAAATGTTTCTTTGATTATTTTCTGTCTTGATGATCTGTCCATTGTTGAAAGCAGGGTGTTGAAGTCCCCTACTATTGAAAGGCAATCTATTTCTCCCTTTAGCTCTAATAATGTTTGCTCTGTATATTTGATTGCTAGGATATTGGGTGGATATATTTTAACAATTTCTATATCCTCTTGTAGAATTGATGGCTTTATCATTATATAATAACCTTCTTTGTCTCTTTTTGCTGATTTTGATTTAAAGTCTATTTTATCTGATATAAGTATTGCTACTCCTGCTTGCTTTTGGTTTTCAGTTGATGGAATATCTTTTTCCAGACCTTCACTTTAAGTATGTTTATCCGTAATGGTTCAATGAGTCTTTTGTAGGCAGCATATTGTTGGGTCTTGTTTTTTTAATCTGTTCAGCTACTCTATATCTTTTCATTTGAGAGTTTAATTCATTTACATTCAGGGTATGTGATAACTTATTCCTGCTATTTGGTTAATTGTTTTCTGCTTGCTTGTAGATCCTTAGTTCTTCTCTAGTTATTTACCTTTGTGGATTGGTGGTTTTCTATGGTGGTAAACCTTGTTTTTGTTTTTGTTTTCATTTTCTCTTTTTCATTTGTATACCTTATGTAATTTTTTTTTGGTATGGTTACCTTGGGGCTAACATAAAGAGTTATATGTAGTTATAATGAACAATTTTAAGGTGATAGTAATTTAATTTGGTGGCATGAAAATACTCTAGACTTCCCCCACACACACATACAAATTATATTTTGTTGCCTTAATTTATGTTATATCTATTGTATTTTCCTTAGCCACTAATTGTGGTTATTGTTGTTTTTGACCATTTTGACTTTAAACTTTCATACTAGAGGATTGAAGTATTTACATAGCACCATTATCTAATTGAGGTGTTCTGAGATTGAATTATAAATTGACCTCTACAGGTAAGTTTTGTACCTTTTTGTGTTTCCATCATAATAATTATCTTTTTTTTTATTTCCTGTCATGGCACTTCCTTAAGCATCTCTTGAAAGGCTGGTCTAGCAGTGATGAATTTCCTCTGCTTTTGCTTGCCTGGGAAGGTCTTTATTTCTCCTTTGTTTCTGAGGGCTAGCTTTGCTAGATAATATATTCTTCACTGACAGTTTTGTTGTTGTTGTTGTCTATCAGGCTTTGAATATATCATCCCATTCTCTCCTGGCCTTCCAGCTTTCTGTCTGCTGACAGTCTAATGGAGATTCCCTTATATGTTACTAGATGCTTTTTTCCTTGCATCTTTTAGTTTTCTCTCTTTATCTTTGACTTTGGACAATTTGATTATGATGTGCCTTGGAGAGGATATTTTTGGGTTGAGTCTAATTGGGTACCATTGAGTTTCCCAGATCTGAATGTCTATATCTCTCCAATACCAGGGAATTTTTCAGCTATTATCCCATTAAATAGGATTTTTGTTCCTTTCTCCATCTGTTCTCCCTCAGGAACACCTATTATTTGAACATTTGTTCACTAAATGATATCCCATGTGTCTCATAGGCTTTCTTCATTCTTTTTCATTCTTATTTCTTTTTTTTCTTTTTTCCTCCAACAGGGCAATTTCATAATATCTGTCTTCAAGTTCAGAAATTCTTTCTTTTGCTTGATTTAGTCTGTTGTTGAAGCTCTCAATTGTATTTTTTATTTCAGTCAGTGAGTTCTTCAGCTCTAAGATTTCTGTTTGGTTCTTTTTTATGATATCTATCTCTTTGTTAAATTTCTTATTCAGATTGTGAATTGCTTTTCTGATTTCACTGAATTGTTTGTCTGTGTTCTCTTGTATCTCATTGAGTTTCCTTAAGATCATTAGTTGAAATTCCTTTACAGGCATTTTGTAACTGTTTTTTTCTTTGGCATCTGTTACTGGAGACTTATTATGTTCTTTTCAGGGTGTCATGTTTCCTTGCTTTTTTGTGTTTCTTGTGTACCTACATTGATATCTGCATATCTAATAGAATAGTTTCTTTTCCCAATTTTATGGAGTACACTACATAGAAATGACTTTTTCTTGTGGTGTCTTATGGTGTCTTATGGTGTCTGTTGGGCATGTTGCACTGGCTTTGGTTTTGTGTGGACCCATTAGTGTTGTCTCTGTGCCATTTCTTATGTTGTAATTCTCTTTAGTAATGTCTGAAAATGTCCAGTAGCCTGGACTGTGAGAGTTTGTGCCAACATTTGTTCTGTTTTGCTGGATCAGGGACACTGGGCTTGTTGCAGAGGTGTGTGCAGGTACAGAGGACCAACCAGTTTTTTGGTAGTCTTTCTGAGGCACAGAGTTGCTGTCTGACTGGCTCTCAGACCAGATGTGGGCTCACAGATCTGAGGTTGTCTCTCCCAGGGGGTGGTGTGCTGCTTGAGCAGCTTTTGGGCTGAAAACAAGTATGCCTAGGTGCAGGGTGGGAGGGTCAAGAGGCTCTGTGAGGGCCTGTCAGAGAAGTGGATACCACCTCCTGTCCAGGAGCTGGCATATGTAGGTGCAGCAGGGCCAGATGGTTCTGTGAAGGGCTTCTGGAGAAAGCAAAGCCACTGTCCAATTTGCTGTCAAGCAGGGAACAGATGTGCACAGGTGCAGCAGGGCCTGGCAGCTTCATGGATGGCCACCAGATGAGCTGTTGAGCCTGAAGCAGGCCTGCAAAGGTGCAGCAGGTCCCAGAAGCTTCATAGAGGCCCACTGGGTGGAAGCATAGCCACTGCCTGGTTCACTGTTAGGCAAGGGGTAAACATGCTGCAGTGCAGCAGGGCCAGCTACTCTGTGGAGGGCCACTAGATCATCTGTTGACTCTGGAGCAAAGCTGCGAGGGTGCAACCAGCATTGGCAGCTCTGTAGAGGCCTGCTGTGGGGAGGCAAAGCCACTACCCAATGCTGCCAGTCAGGAAGCAGGTGCACACTAATGCAGCAGGGCCCAGCAGCTCCATGGAGAACCACTGGATTAACTGTTGAGCCTGGAACAAGCCTGAAAAGGCACAGCAGCTCTGCAGAGGCCTGCTGTGGGGAAGCAAAAATGCTGCATAATCACCGTTGGTCAGGGAGCAGGTGTACACTAGTGCAGCAGGAACCAGAAGCTCTGTGGAGGGCCACTAGGGGCAAGTGAAGCTATCACCAGACTGGCTGTCGGGCTGGCATGGGCACCTGTGGGCTCAGTGAGCCAGCAGATTGTGCAGGACAGGTGCATGTCAATGTGGTAGACCATAGCTTATTGGTGGTTTCCCCTCTAAAAAGTATGCCTTTTCTCCTGCGGGGAAGGAGAGGATGCCATGTGTGTTCAGATGCTGAGGTCTTGGTCTTTCTGTCTGAACAGGACTCCTGGCAGCCAGAACTGTGCTCCTGCTTGCACCTCTGTGAACATGGAAGAGTTAAGGTGGGGCATAAGGGAGGAGGGAGTCAGTTTTCTCTGACTCCTTGGGCAGGACATACTCTTGCTGTGAGTTTGGTTTCAAGATGGCACTGTGCTGTAGCTAGTTAGGCTAAGCTGGGGGTTGCTCTCCCTGGGCTTCAACTATGAGGCCATGCAGCTGCTCAAACTGCCAGCTACTCTCCAAACTGGGTTTGGGGCCTAAGTGGATTGAAGGAGTCTTGTGCCAGAAATTGCTGACATTTGTGGTGGCAGTGGAAACATCTGGGGTTTTTCCAGCCTACCTTCTCTGCCTGACTCTGAGCCAGTCCCCATGGGAAGACAGCAAGGCAGAGGCAGGTGCCTTACTCTGCTCTCTGCAGTGCTGCCCTGTCTTCCTTGCTCCACAAAGATTCTGTCTCCCTTGGTGCTCTGCTGTGTATTTCTTGTCATTCTGTTCAAAATATAGTTGTATATTTGTTGTTTTGGTTTCTTTTTGTTGGGGAGATGAGCACCAGACACCTCTAGTCAGCTCTGTTGCTCCACACCCCCGTCATTGCTTTTCATATTTCTTTGCTTTCCTTTCTTATATAAGGCAGATCCTTTACATTTCTCTCTTCATGTCTGTCTTTTTATGATTCCATGCACCTGTTTCATGGGGGCCTCTTTTTCATAAAAGCATGTTCCTTTAGTTATTTCTGGGAATACCACACAAATGTTTTATAAAACCTCCATCTTATTCTCAGAAAGGTAATATACACAAAAAACTCTGCTTTTGAGGATTCTAGACAATATTTCCCTTATCTTTTGCTATGAAGAGGCCAAGTAACTTATGTTTTCCTTTTTTAAAAAGGAGAGATACATTCAGGCTCAGCTTTTCTCAATAGACAGGGAGGGTGAAATTTACTTGCCTTCTCATTCTGGCTATTTCAATTTTAATAACCTTCCTCTCTCAGAGGTAAAATCAAGGTCATCAGCTTCTAATTTTGTACTGGTCTATTGAACTGAGGATGTATCTTCTGCTTCTTAGACAGTTCACTGACGGTGGAAGAGCCCATTGAAGTTTAAGGACCTTATTTGAACAATGAGAAAGCATGCTCCTCTGCATGTTCTGCTCCTAGAACTTCTCAAGTCATGACCAGGAATACAAAGATATGGGTTTCTACTATTTTTCTGTGTTTTGGACTCTGAACCATAATGTTCAAATGGATGAGGAAAGAAAAGTGTTGAAGCAGATGTCAATGAGAAGCAGAATAGGGCAGAAATGTGGCTCTTGTTACCCAGAGATACCGCCTATTTCTGGTCACAAGAGCCTCTTTACCATGCAGTAAGACATAAACAGTGGAACCAAATCACCATCTTTTCCTATCTTCTTTGGGATAATGGGTTTTGTTTCATTTCAGAGGGGCTGACGTAGGGTGCATAGCTAAGAATGGGCATTTAGTGGGATTTTGTCCAGACACTGACACGTGATCTTTGCTCATCCTGAACTTGTGGTGCTAGTGCCAATATATTTAATGTATCCACATAGGTATATTAGTTGGAACTTGATAGAAGAGCTATTAGGCACATTTAATAACCAAGTAAAACCCATTTATATGGATATAAGTGGAATTTGAAAGCACTTTATTAATATTATATCTTTAGGGCTTGACTTTATAATCAGCCTGCTAACTTAACAAACTAAAATACAACATGAACTTTAAATCGAGTACACTTTCCATTATACTACAGCAGCCACAAGTTAATGAGTAATAATGCTGCAAGCCCCCCAAAAATAGTCCTAATGCCAGAGGGAACTTTCCATTCACAGCACCTGTGGCTTTATTCTACTCGAATGATGTGATCTTTTAGGAAAATAATAAAGGACGTGAATAGCCAGTTCCCACCAATGAATAAATAAAGACCTTGTTATTACACATGCTTACATTTTGTGGCATCAGAGAAAAGAAACATCTCAAACCCTAGAGTTTTCCAAATTAATTGGTAAACCCCTCCTCATGTAAACTCTTTCAACTATACTAGCACACCACACCTTTTTAGCTATTTATGGAGATAAAGTGAAAACAGTACATGCTTAGGAAAACAAAACCAAAACCTAACATTCAGGCAGGGTGGGGGTGGAATGTTGGGATGCAAGACCCCCCAAGACCTTGATGTGAAGGGTCCTGAAAAGAAAGTCATACAGTTCCCAAGCTCCACTACTTTACATGGCCACATGCTGTGGTCTCACACATCAGGGAAATTAAGCTTCAATAGCCATAAAGAAAAATGCCACCTTAACTCCCAGTCCTTGGACGAGTGCTGCTGAACTGCTTTTTTTTTGGGGGGGGGGGTTAAGTATATTTTTTAAAAAATTTTTTTAGTTCATGTTCTCACTCATGACTGGCTTCTAGGATGAAGGAAGGGGCAGAGGGGGGTAGGGATTAAGGGAAGAAGGAGGAATGAAGAAAAGATAGAAGAATACAACAATACATTGAACTTTCAGAAGGAGAGAACAAACCCAAGGATTCTAGAGATGCAGGCGGGCTTGGGAAGTGATAGGTCAGGCAAAGAGCATAAAGAATATCATGATTTGTAAGAACGAATATGCTGGACTGTTTTTGATGCATAATTTGATATATGATTTTAGGAAGCTTGTAAGCCAACATTCCACTCCCACCCTAACACAAACCAAGGTAATAGCTTCTGCTTAAGGTCTTTAAAAATAATATTGACATTAGTAGAGCAGTATACTACTTCCTACCTATGAAAATATGGTTGTTTTTACGTCTTATTTTTAAAGAATCATTGTGGGCAGATAATGAGAAGCAGAGCTTAGGGCAAAGAATGGAGAAATTGGGCGGAAAAGGAGCAAAAAACAATAGACTAGAGTTTGAAAGGATAAGGATTGAGGAAATCATGGATTATATTTGTGAGACAGTGAGTGATTGATTTTGGCATCGTTTAAAAGCTTGTCTACATCACAGAAACACATTTAACTAGGAGAAAAAGATGGGAGCCTTGATAAAATTTTAAATATTATCCTAGGATCCTACTGAGCCAGTCCTTAAGAAGAGCATGCTACAATATATCTAAGCATCCTTCTAGGTACCATTTAGAAAAAAAATTTTAGCTTGTTAAAAAATGCTTCTAGGATCTGTGTCAGGAAATGCCCTGATTTGTATTAGCAGACTTTTCCCTAGGATTATGTTACTTTGGAACAGAAATTGTCCATGTATTATATACATTTATTTTATACTTGTTTTTTCATAAGTATTATATCAAGGTTTTGAAGATTCATTGAATAATTATAAATAGCAAACTTAAAATATTTAAAGGGAATTAAAAAGTTTATGAGAATCTCACAAGGCTCATATTCTGTGTAAGACTCTGCAATTAATTATGGGATGGGGAAAAATCAAATTTATTTAAAAATAAAAACTATTACCACCAGCATCACCACAAAGAAGATTTCTATAGTTTTAACCTTTCTGAAACAAAGGTTTCATAAGCTTCCTCTTTTCCTATTCTAGAAATAGCTAATGATGGTTTATCCTTTGTCTTTTTCCCCTGAGACCCTTTCAGATCAGCCACTTTTACAGTGTCCTGCATTTATTGTTAACAGCTTTTCAAGACCTACAAGGTGATGTTGAATATTACACACTTTTTTGGAGTTCTGCTACCTCAAATGAATCTGTAAAAATCCTCCCAGATGTAAACTCCCATGTCATTGGCCACTTAAATCCAAACACAGAGTATCGGATTTTTATCTCTGTCTTCAATGGAGTCCACAGCATCAACAGTGCAGTACTGCACGCAACCACTTTCGATGGGGGTGAGTCCAGATTCTAAGGTATATTTGGATTCAGAGATGAGAATGAAATTGATTGATTCTTGCTGGGGTTGAGATCAGTCATCTCTCCATTATAAAATTTCCGGTGTTGGAGGGAAGGGAGTCGGGGCTAAAATGCTTAAGTGCTCACTGTCATCAAGTGGCAGATCAATAAGTGGTCCCACTGAGACAGCAGCTCGAGGCTCTAATAATGGGATATTAGCCCACTTTGTTCCTGTTCTTTTCAGTGTATGCTTATTTTGGAACAGAGTTCACATCAATAAATGGTGGCATTTAGAAACTTTTTTTTTTAAAGATTTGCTCTCAGAAGCAGTATGCTTTTCAAAACGACAGCCAAGCAGAGTGAGGGCCCTCCCTGAGTCACCAGAAATGGCAGGTGGAAGTTCAGTCACTGAGAAAAATTGCCTGTGACTCATTCCTAAGCCAGTCAGCAAGGGGGAGGAAGCAAGAGAAGCAACTTGTGAATCTGAAATGTGTTTGCAATGGTCTTTCTAATCTTTTTGGCTTTATAAAGTCTCATTATAAACATTATAATATCATTACCTCCCAAGCAAGTGTTCCAGGTCATTAGCAGAGCTCTTTACGTGTGGAACCCATTTCCCTTTGTGGTGCCAAAGGTCGGCACCTTTTGTTTATAAGATAGGATGGATCACAAGGACAATTTTTCAACTAGTTAAGATGAGTTCTTATGATAAAAATAGGCCTTTGCATAGTTATTTCTGACGTGCTTGAATAATTGTGTAATTTAACGCTAAGCAAGATTTTTTTCTAATGTTAGATTTCATCATTACCTATGGTAATCAACATTCAAAATCATTTACATAATGACAATATTGCATTATTGCTTCACATTGCTTGAGTTACAAGCTAGTAACATCAAATGATTTTTCACGTTCCACCAGCCTCCATGTATTTGAGTTTCATTTTTTGTTTAAGGAGCAAATTTTCTTTCTCTCCTTCCCTGCCCCCCACCTGGGAGGTGTGGCGTGAAGGGATGGAAAAAAGACAAGTAATAGATATGTGTTAGTGGTGCAGATGGGTGAATAATTTATCAACATATCCCACTGGTCACATAGTATCGAAGATTAGCGCAGCACTGGTGGTATAAAGCATTTTTCCACCAATTCTTATGGTTTCTAACTGAGAGTATAATAAGCCAATCTACAAAGGACTACAGACTGTGATAACTTCATCAGAGAAAAGCAGATAAGCAAGGAACCCTCTGCTAAACCTAAATACTAATCTGCATTTAGTTTAACAAGTGCTTTTTCAGAGACAGCTGGAGTTTATTCAGATTCTTCCTTTAATTCTAGAGCCTCAGGGCATGCTCCCTCCAGAGGTTGTCATCATCAACAGTACAGCTGTACGTGTCATCTGGACATCTCCTTCAAACCCAAATGGTGTTGTCACTGAGTATTCTATCTGTGTAAATAATAAGTTCTACAAGACTGGAATGAATGTGCCCGGGTCATTTATTCTGAGAGACCTGTCTCCCTTCACTATCTATGACATTCAGGTTAGAACATTGTTTTTTTTGATGGTTAAGCTTATGGATATGTTAAATAAAACATGCAGGGTTATGTCTCTAAGTGAATATTTTCTGTCTTGGTTACAGATTATTTATTTGGTGGGGAAGGGGAGAAAGAAGAGGGAAATTGATCAGAATTATTTGCTGTGGGCAAACACGTGAGTCTCTGGAGAGAAGATAATGATTCTATGGGGAACCCTGGTGATGAGGATGGCCCTGAAATTCTCACTGGCAAAATGCGGCTAATCACATATTCTAAATAAATCTTGCCAAGCAGTTCGCCTTTTTCCTGGATCATTTACTAATATCAAAATCACAATCAGGAGGCATAGTGGGGGGATGGGGGAAAAAAATCACAATCAGCCTATCAGTGTGGACATGTTCTTTCTATTCCCATTCCTGCTATTTACTAATTTTAATATCTTCAGGGAATTTACATGACCTCACTTGGTATCAATTTTCTTTCTTCTAAGGGCAATGGAGTAGATGACTTAAAACATTTTATCCACCCCTAGCACTCTGTGATTATAAATGCAACAGTAAAATGTAAATGAAAATTTGACAGACAAAAAATTTTAAATATTTTATCTGAGGATGAAAGAAATATATCCAGTCACTGTTCAACAAATGTTCAATGATCCTCACCTATATGAGAGCAATTGTGTTTCAACTTCTTTGTTCTTAAAACTCTTTGGGATTCTTATTTTGCACCCTGCCCTAGAAAAATATTTATAGACTTATATGACAAAATTTAACACGCAATTTTAGAGAGTTCATTGACCACTTGAAGCCCAGCTCATAGAAATCTGCTGGGTCTATTTACGTTAAAGTAGAAAAAGTATAGAGAATACAGAGGCATGCAAAACAAGAAACTTATCCTCAGAAAAGCAGAACATTATTGGAGAGCTAAAATATAAAATATTACAGAGCCTAATTTGCAAATGAGTGATAAAAACAGTATTTCAGAAGCTCAAAGTTTATAGAGATCTTGCAATTTAGTAAATTTTTAAATAAACGATGTTACTTCTAAAATGTATAAGAACTTCATAAATAATTTTCAGAAGATATTAAGCACAGAAATTTTATTTGACCACAGAAACTTTTCACAGGTTCTCTCCATTTAGTAGTGCTAGCTCAAAATCATTGGACATACAGCTTCATGGATGATGTTAGCACAGGAAGCTGATGGAGGAACTACTGTGCTGTCCTCTTTGGGGCCTGGTGGAGAAACCTTACTGAGTTCTCAAAAGGCAGTTTATTTATTTGCTTTATCAAGGCTCAAAACACAACTTGGGGGTGAGAACACCAGGTGCTGTGCGCGCATGTGCAGCTCAGCTTTCCGACTGTGCAGCGAGAGTTGACGTCCAACAGCGTTCCAGGTGTGTTCTAGAGTGGAAACCTTCTCTCATACCTACTGGTGTGAGTCACTGGTGGCCTGAAGGGAGTACCTCTCCTCAGCAGATGAGGAGACAAAAGACTTGAGTTTTATTGTTAGTAACTAAGATGTTCTTATTCCCGATAATTACATTTATGTGGAGCTCTTCCTAGTCCAGGAATGCTGCACTTGATTTAGCTGTTTCATTTCTGCACATTCAAAAATCAAATTTCAGTGATTTTCTTCATTTAAAATAATCAATTTATTGGCATGCCTAATACTTTAGAGTTAAAGTTCTCTATGCTAACCCTCTCTGTAAAATAGCTATTGACTTTAGAGCAAATAATGCACTCAAGTATATATTCTTTTAATAAATTATTTTATATATCCCTTTTCAAAGAGAATAATAATATCAATTTTCTTGGATTTTATCTCTCTTTAATATAAGTACAGAAATTTTTATATTTGTGTTTTATTCACATGTTATATAATATAGTCGTAGCACCAGATATATGTCCCAAAGGTAGAGACTTGGAATATTAAATTAGTAAGAATGAAAAAAAAATATTGACACATTTCTCTAAAGTCAAAAGAAAAGTTTTCTGGACAAACATTTGAATACACCAAAGTAGTTTAGAGCTTAAAGCTATGTTTAATATTTAGATGAGAAAGCAAAAGGGTACAGTAAAGCCCAAATCAGGTATCCCAAATCTTAACAGTTTGATTATTTTTCTGATTCCTCTGACCCCAATTTACAAACATACATAATAAATTCAGTTGAGTTGTTTCTGAGTTATCTCATTATGCATCATAGAATCAAATATTTTCCAACATGCATAAAGTTTATTGACTGTAATTCTACTACAGCATTATATTTTGAGTTCATCTGCCTTTACGTTATTTCAGGTTTAATTGGACAAACTCAGAGTGGAGGGCCTTGCTAGTGTTTAAGTATCTACTAAATATTACCTCCAAAGACTATACATGTCAATAAATAACTCATACATTATAAACGTATACCTCACCTCTCATTGAGGTGCAGACTGCTCTATGAATAAAACAACATGTCTACTAAATTCAGTGAGAATCACATCTGCCTTTCTTCAAATGCCAATGGAAACATCAGAGAACCACGTCACTTCAAAGCTCAGAATGAGTGCTTGGAATTCACCTGTATCTAGCTTCCCTCCTCCACTTACATATTGGAGGCCGATAGTAAATTAGCACTGGAAAAAGTACAGTTCCTCTTTGGTTTATCCTTTAACTGAGAGCAGAAAGACGCTGCTTGTGGACGTCCCACTAGCCATCCTTCTTTCATTCATTTGTCTTTCCTCCCTCTTGCTGGATGTGCTACTTTTGTGTTGCTAATGCTTCATGAACCCCATTTCTAATCTTTAGTCATTCCACCCTCCTCAGTTGTTATTCAGATTAGGCAGCAGAATTAAGGGGTGAATGATGATTTTCTGCTGTGATAGGTGAAAATACAACTGCAGCTGGAACAAATGGGTGTAAAGTAGCTCAGCCATATTGGAATGCTTCTCTAGACCTCATTTTTCTTCCATTAGACATTAGCATTTAGGCTATTTGTTGCAAAGTGTCAAGACAATCCAGAAGATATCATCATTATGCTACTTGGTTATAGATCTAGAGTGCACTGTACAGTGATATCCTGTTATGCTTGGGCATCTTCCATTCCTTGACTGTGCTCTGAGTAGATTAATGTCTCTTTCTCTTTCTGAATGGTTGGAACCAGAGACACGTCACCAGTCTAACTACCAAATCAATTGTCCTGAACCCAATTCTGCACTCTACTAAGAGCTTATCCCACTGGAGTCAATTAACATCAAAATGAATATTTATTAAACCCCAAGAGGCTATAGAGTACTAGAAGAGATTCATATGAAATGAGATTAAGTGGGATTTAGGCCATTGTCAGTCTGTATTTTGAAAATGGTTGGATTTACTTTTTTCTAAATTAATGTTTACAGGTTGAAGTCTGCACAAAATACTCATGTATAAAAAGCAATGGAACCCAAATCACCACTGTGGAAGATACTCCAAGTGATATACCGGCACCCACAATTCATAACATCACCTCAAGGTACAACATTTTGTGTCAGTTAATCTAAAGAACTCTGATCATAAGCAATGAAAATAAAAATCAAAGATATCCCCTCAGCCAGGACATTCTCATTTAATAAGTTGCTATACGTGTGTAAATCAAATTTTTGATATTATTTTATAGGTTAATCTTCATTGGACATCCAGTAATATTTAAACTTTGATTTCCCTGATTTCCCAGCCTCACTTCCCTAATTTAGTAATTGGTTAACAAATACTTAAATTTGCTAAAGTGTTTCCTTATTTAAATGTGTCCTTTAATGAATCCTTTAGTGAAGCAAAATAAAATTTTAATTGGAATGACTACCTTCTAATTTAAACTCCTTGAAAAACATTTAATTTACATCTATTGGATCACCCTAAAGCTAGAACTATCTGTAAAATAAGTAGGCAGATAATCTTTAAATAACCATTACCAACTTTATCAGAGTTTTGGAAGAATCCTTCATTTTTCTGTATCCTTTTGTTATTGAGAAATGACCATAGTCTGAAAGTGAGTCTCTACAATTCATAATTGGCCGTAATAATAAGAAGAAGAAGACTTAATGTCATTTCCAAAGCCTAAAGTTAGATGATAATTGTTCATCTCTGTACATCAAGTAGAGGCTGGAGAAAGAAATCTGAGTACTCCCATCCGTATCACACTTTTGCCCAAGCCACAGGAATTGCCCTACACTTATGCATGTGCATGTACACACACATACACACACATACACACACACACAGACTTAAATAATCTATTATAAAATGTTTCAATTCTGAAGGATTCCTCATATAACATAACAAAATTTCTAGGTCTTTTTTAAAATCACTTCAAAAATATTTGTACTGATTTTGACAACTAGTGATTAAAATAATTAGAAAAACCCAAGTAATTGGATTCTGAGCTGTTCATGGCAAAAATTCTATCTTGTCTTCTTGAGCATATCTTCTATCAAATGCATGATAGATACTAATCTAATTTTGATGTGCTAATTAATTAATAATTCCCTCAGCAGATTTTCCCCACCTATCCACAAGATTGCCTACTATGCAGGGTGGAAATACTCTAGTGAATGGGCACCAGAGACCGATATTTATTCTTTGGGCAAACACATTTGTAGTTATAGTAACACAGAAGGGAAAAGTAATACAAATGAGTATAAAGCATGATTCTAAATTTGCAAAGTTCCAGCCTACTGTGGGAGACACTCCCCTAAATAAATGTTTATAGAACAATGTGAAAAACTCTGTAATAGAGGTTTACAATGTATAAAAAAGAGCATAAAGAGAAAAATACAAAATTCTACCCAGGATTATCAGTGAAGGCTTCATGGAAGATGGGACATTTGAGTTCAGTCTTGAAAAACTCAAGGAAGAATTATAGTTAGGTGGGTGGATGTTGTCAAACTCCTGTCTGCTAGCATCCTCATGACTCAGGCCCAGGTAAATGGTATAAAACAATATGTCTGAGATTACATATTTATCTGTAGCTAAAAATAATCTCTAAGCCTTATGAGAAATTAAACAAATGTATCTGTGTCTCTAGGATGTTTTTTCTTTTAAGATGCTTCTTGAAGTTGATAATAGAGAAAAAATATCTTTTAGTTGTGGTTAAAGACTGTTTGTACCTGAATATGTTAAATTGTTGAAAAAAATGTAAAAAGAATGTTATGCAAGAGATGAGACAAAAACAGAAGAGAGGTTTCAACACAATTGTGGAAGCAATATTTGCCAGAGAGAGGCAAATGATTTAGTACAATGGAGAAATTTACAACTAAAATATTGAGTGGCTCAGAGGGCTATAATGACACAAAACAGGCTAATTTCCCTTCAGAAAACCCGACAGGCTGAGCACATAGAAGTTTTAAGAATTATGAAGGAGGGAAGGTGGAGTAAGGTTCAAGACTGAAATCATGTGATTGGCTGAAAGCCTAAGAAAAAAAGTGATAGAAAAAAACAAAACAAAACAGGATTCTTCAAAAAAAAAAAAAATCAAGAGGGGAAAACCTTATGGAAATTAAAAGTGTGAGAGCTGAATTAGGGAGTTGGGGCAAGATGGCGGCGGCTGCGGCGGCTGGTGCGGAGTAGCTGAGGTGGAAAAGGTGGCCACTGGGCCTCAGGCAGCCGGGAAACTTGTGGACCTTCCTCTGGCCATCTCTTAAGGGAGGACTGCTGCTGCTGGCCGGTCGTGGGGGCTCAACGCCACTTTGCCCCCGGCAGGAGAGGCTGCCTCATTTACAGGCAACAGCTTTGAAGTGTGGAGCAGGAAAAGAACTGATTCTTAGCTGCAAAAGCGAGTCTTGAAACAGGGAACACGGCGCCAGGGCTGCTGTGGATGCAGCCAGGATCCCGGAGGCTGGGGCCGCACTGAAGGCGGCCAGCTGCCCTATTCAGGATTCGAGGTTTCAGGCCGGCATTAAAGAAGATTCCTGGGAGCGCCCGAGCGGCGCCGCGACTGAACAGCCCGAGGCGGCAGCGCCGAGAACACGGAAGGCAACAAACCAGAGACAGAGCGAGCGCCCGACCTGGCACAGCAGTGTGAGTGATCCCTGGCACAGCTCTGTTCGGGGGGTGGATGCCCACGCGGCTCCCCGCCTGCACCACCAGGCCACTCACTGCCCCGGTGCTGCCTCCATTTTCCCAGGTGCGGGCAGCTCCGCCGTGCTCGGCCATCACTGAGCCCATTTGCTTGGCCTGGCGCGGGGCTTTCCGGACCCTGCGGGCCGGCCTCCTCTCCCACTCCCTCCCCCACTCCCTCCGCGGTTCTCTGGTGAGGCTGGGGGTGTGGGGCATCCCGACCAGTGTTGGGAGGGCTAGGAAGTACGGGCGGGCCGACTGTCACTCCACCACACCCTGGACTCCGGCCCGGTAAACTTCCTGTTACTGGGAGGCAGATACCATCTCTGCGACCACCAGTTTGGAAAAAAGCCTAACGAATTTCTGGTTGGGAATAGTGTGGTAGGAGAGTTCCCAGGTCCGCTTGAACCTGCCGGAGAGCAGGCTGCAGGCGGGCACTAGACTCGGTTTATACCGGGGGGATACAAAGGTGAACAAGACCCGAGAAAGATCTACACAGTGCTACAAAGGCACCCAGAGAGACCGGTCGTCTGTGCCTAGCAGAAACCTGGTAGACTTCCTGGGCGAGGCAGTGCTGAGCAGGGTCTTGAAAGCCCAGCTGATAGACGAGGGGTGCAGAAGACACACCCCAGCCCAGCACAGTGTGCACAGAGGGGGGAGACGTGCGGCCAGGGAGGCGGAGACTCGACAGAAACCACACACCCGGTGGGGTCGCCACTGCACGATCTAACAGCCTGGGCCAGAGCACACAGAACGGGGAGAAGTCCTGTACAGAAAGTGAAAGCTCAACAGAGATCACACACCCTGTGGTACGTGATCCACCAGCCCAGCAGAGTACAAGCTGACCAGAAAGGTGGATCCCCGGAGAAGCCCAAGACCCGAGGCAACCACACACACAAGACACTAGAGGCCAACTGAGCAGTCACGGCGGGAGCCATACCAAATTGGCAACCACAGCAACATCCTAGTTAGTCATTAGTCTCAAACCGGTGGACTGTGAAACCCCCTGCCACAATGAATAAACACCAAAAAAAAGACACCAGAAATACAAAAAATCAAGAAAGTACACCACCAAAAGTTAATAAATCTCATACTCTAGATCCTATAGAACAAGAAGCCCTTGAAATAACTGACAAGGAATTTCGAGTGATAATTCTAAGGAAACTGAATGAGATACAAGAAAACTCAGCTAGACATCATGATGAAATGAGGAAAAGTATACAGGATCTGAAAGAGGAAATATACAAGGAAATCAATGTCCTGAAAAAAAATGTAGCAGAACTTGCTGAGCTGAAGAAGTTATTCAGCGAAATAAAAAACACAACGGAGAGTTTAACCAGCAGGCTTGTCGAAGTTGAAGAGAGAACCTCTGAACTTGAAGATGGGCTGTTTGAAATAACACAAGCAGACAAAAAGAAAGAAAAAAGAATCAAGGACATGGAAGAAAATCTGAGAGAGATATCAGACAACCTCAAGCGCTCAAATATCCGAGTCATGGGTATTCCAGAAGGGGAGGAAAATGGAGATTCCATTGAAAACATATTCAACAAAATAGTGGCAGAAAACTTCCCAGGTATAGGAAAAATCACAGATCTTCAGATCCAGGAAGCTCAACGATCTCCAAACGTATTCAACCCAAAAAGGCCTTCTCCAAGACATGTCATAGTCAAATTGGCAAAACTCAGAGACAAAGAGAGAATCTTAAAAGCTGCAAGAGAGAAGCGTCAAATCACCTATAAGGGAGCCCCAATCAGGTTAACATCAGACTTTTCATCACAAACCCTAAAAGCTAGAAAGGAATGGGATGATATTTTCAAAATACTAAAAGACAAAGATTGCCAGCCAAGAATACTCTACCCTGCAAGGCTATCCTTCCGAAATGAGGGGCAAATAGTATATTTCTCAGACAAACAAAAACTGCGGGAGTTCACTACCACAAGACCACCCTTACAAGAAATCCTCAAGGGAGTACTGGGTTTGGTTCCTGAAAAATAACTACCACTGCCATAAAAACCTAAGAAAAATCTAAACCCGCTAGTACAATAAAAATGGCATTCATGAAGAGAAAACAAGCTAACAAAAACACTATCTACAACCTAAGGAACCAACAAACAAAGAAACCAAACAGTAAATCAGAAAGCAAGGAACAAAAGACACCTAAGACAACCAAACAACCAATAAAATGCTAGGAATAAATCAACACCTTTCAATAACAACTCTTAATGTAAAAGGCTTAAATTCCCCAATTAAAAGACACAGACTGGCTGACTGGATCAAAAAGCAGGACCCAACTATATGCTGCCTACAAGAGACCCACCTCACCCATAAAGATTCACACAGACTAAGAGTGAAAGGATGGAAAAAGATTTACCATGCAAACAGAAAAGAAAAACGAGCTGGAGTGGCTATTCTTATATCTGACAAAATAGACTTTAAACTAAAAACCATAAAAAGAGACAATGAGGGACACTACTTAATGATAAAAGGACTGATCCATCAAGAAGACATAACAATCATAAATATGTACGCACCCAATGTTGGAGCAGCCAGATTTATAAAACAAACTCTATTAGACCTAAAGAATTAAATAGGCACTAATACCATAATAGCAGGGGACCTGAACACTCCACTGTCAATATTAGACAGATCATCTAGGCAAAGAATCAGTAGAGAAATACAAGATCTAAACAAGACTCTTGACCAATTGGAATTGGCAGATATCTACAGAACATTCCACCCAACAACCTCAGAATATTCATTCTTCTCATCAGCACATGGATCATTTTCCAGGATAGATCACATATTAGGTCACAAATCATGTCTCAATAAATTCAAAAAAATTGGAATTATCCCATGTATCTTCTCAGACCACAATGGATTAAAACTAGAAATTAATAACAAACAAAACTCTGGAAACTATACAAACACATGGAAATTAAACAGCATTCTACTTAATGACATATGGGTCCAAGAAGAAATCAAGCAGGAAATCAAAAAGTTTATTGAAACTAATGAAAACAATGATACATCATACCAAAACCTGTGGGATACTGCAAAAGCAGTGTTGAGGGGAAAATTTATTGCATTAAATGCTCACTTCAGAAGAATGGAAAGATGGCAAGTGAACAACCTAACACTTCACCTTAAAGAACTAGAAAAACAAGAACAATCCAAACCTAAAGTTAGCAGATGGAAAGAAATCATTAAGATCAGAGCAGAACTGAATGAAATTCAAACCAAAAAAAAATACAAAAGATCAATGAATCAAAAAGTTGGTTTTATGAAAAGATAAATAAAATTGACAAACCATTAGCATGGCTAACAAAAAAAAGAAGAGAGAAGACTCAAATAACAAAAATTAGAAATGAAAAAGGCGATATTACAACTGATTCATCTGAAATACAAGGAATCATTCGAGACTACTATAAACAACTATACGCCAACAAATTTGAAAATCTGGAGGAAATGGATAAATTTCTGAACACACACAAGCTCCCAAAACTGAACCGTGAAGATGTAGAAAATTTGAACAGACCAATAACAATAAAGGAGATTGAAGCTGTTATCAGAAGGCTCCCAACAAAGAAAAGCCCAGGACCAGATGGATTCACAGCAGAATTTTACCAAACATTCAAAGAGGAATTGACACCGATTCTTTACAAACTATTCCAAAAGATTGAAACGGACGCAAATCTCCCAAACTCATTCTATGAAGCAAACATCATCCTGATACCAAAACCAGGTAAAGATATAACCAAAAAAGAAAACTACAGGCCGATATCCTTGATGAATATAGATGCAAAAATCCTCACTAAAATACTAGCAAACAGAATACAGCAACACATACGAAAAATTATTCATCACGATCAAGTGGGATTCATCCCAGGGATGCAAGGTTGGTTCAACATACGCAAATCAATAAATGTGATACACCATATTAATAAACTCAAACACAAGGACCATATGATCATCTCTATAGATGCTGAAAAAGCATTTGATAAAGTTCAGCACTCATTCATGACAAAGACCCTCTATAAGTTAGGTATAGAGGGAAAGTATCTCAACATAATTAAAGCCATATATGACAAACCCACTGCCAATATCATCCTGAATGGGGAAAAGCTGAAAGCTTTTCCTTTAAGAACAGGCACTAGACAAGGATGCCCACTCTCACCACTCCTATTCAACATAGTGTTGGAAGTACTAGCCAGAGCAATCAGAGAAGAGAAGGAAATAAAGGGCATCCAGATTGGAAAAGATGAAGTCAAACTGTCCCTGTTTGCAGATGACATGATCCTATATATCGAACAGCCTAAAACCTCTACAAAAAAACTGTTGGAATTGATAAATGATTTCAGCACAGTAGCAGGATACAAAATCAACACACAAAAATCAGTAGCATTTCTTTTCTCCAATAGTGAACATGCAGAAGGAGAAATCAAGAAAGCTTGCCCATTTACAATAGCCACCAAAAAAATAAAATACTTAGGAATTGAGTTAACCAAGGAGGTGAAAAATCTCTATAATGAGAACTACAAACCACTGCTGAGAGAAATTAGAGAGGATACAAGAAGATGGAAAGATATTCCATGCTCTTGGATTGGAAGAATCAACATAGTGAAAATGTCCATACTACCCAAAGTGATATACAAATTCAATGCAATCCCCATCAAAATTCCAAAGACATTTTTCTCAGAAATGGAAAAAACTATTCAGACATTTATATGGAACAATAAAAGACCACGAATAGCCAAAGCAATGCTCAGCAAAAAAAATAAAGCTGGAGGCATAACACTACCTGACTTTAAGCTATACTACAAAGCTATAATAACCAAAACAGTATGGTACTGGCATAAAAACAGACACACTGACCATTGGAATAGAATAGAGAATCCAGAAATCAACCCACACACTTACTTCCATCTGATCTTTGACAAAGGCACCAAGCCTATTCACTGGGGAAGGGACTGCCTCTTCAGCAAGTGGTGCTGGGATAACTGGATATCCATATGCAGGAGAATGAAACTAGATCCATACCTCTCACCGTATACTAAAATCAACTCAAAATGGATTAAGGATTTAAATATACACCCTGAGACAATAAAACTTCTTAAAGAAAACATAGGAGAAACACTTCAGGAAATAGGACTGGGCACAGACTTCATGAATACGACCCCAAAAGCACGGGCAACCAAAGGAAAAATAAACAAATGGGATTATATCAAACTAAAAAGCTTCTGCACAGCAAAAGAAACAATTAAAAGAGTTAAAAGACAACCAACAGAGTGGGAGAAAATATTTGCAAAATATACATCTGACAAAGGATTAATATCTAGAATATATAAGGAACTCAAACAACTTTACAAGAAGAAAACAAGCAACCCAATTAAAAAATGGGCAAAAGAGCTAAGTAGGCATTTCTCTAAGGAAGATATCCAAATGGCCAACAGACATATGAAAAAATGCTCAACATCACTCAGCATCCGGGAAATGCAAATCAAAACCACATTGAGATACCATCTAACCCCAGTTAGGATGGCTAAAATCCAAAAGACTATGAACGATAAATGCTGGCGAGGCTGCGGAGAAAAAGGAACTCTCATACATTGTTGGTGGGACTGCAAAATGGTGCAGCCTCTATGGAAAATGGTATGGAGGTTCCTTAAACAATTGCAAATAGATCTACCATACGACCCAGCCATCCCACTGTTGGGAATATACCCAGAGGAATGGAAATCATCAAGTCGAAGGTATACCTGTTCCCCAATGTTCATCGCAGCACTCTTTACAATAGCCAAGAGTTGGAACCAGCCCAAATGCCCATCATCAGATGAGTGGATACGGAAAATGTGGTACATCTACACAATGGAATACTACTCAGCTATAAAAACGAATGAAATACTGCCATTTGCAACAACATGGATGGACCTTGAGAGAATTATATTAAGTGAAACAAGTCAGGCACAGAAAGAGAAATACCACATGTTCTCACTTATTGGAGGGAGCTAAAAATTAATATATAAATTCACACACACACATACACACACACACACACACAAACCGGGAGGGGGGGGAGAAGATATAACAACCACAATTATTTGAAGTTGATACAACAAGCAAACAGAAAGGACATTGTTGGGGGGGAGGGGGGAGGGAGAAGGGAGGGAGGTTTTGGTGATGGGGAGCAATAATCAGCTACAATGTATATCGACAAAATAAAATTTAAAAAAAAAAATTAAAAAAAATTAAAAAATTTAAAAAAATAATGGTACTAATTAAAAAAAGAAAGAAAAAAAAAAAAAAAAAGTGTGAGAGCTGCATTGAAAATGTGAGCAAATGTCCCTGAAAGTGCAATAAAAAAGACAAAGATATTAAAAGAAATTTTTTAATTAGAAAATATCCAGGATATTTGATTTAAAAGTTCCATAAAGAGAGAACAGAAGAAAAAAAGGGGAGGAAATAATCAAAGACAGATGACAAGAAAATATCCTAGAACCAAAGTCACTTTTATACAGATTAAAAGGTTCCCTACATACCAACATAATGACTGAAAAGTGATAATCTGTAAAGGAATGTTATATGGAAGTTTCAGAATACCAGGTTTAAAAAGCACATCCAAAAATCTTCCAGGAAGAAAAGTCCCAATATCATGTGTATACTGCATTGGAATTTGAATAGCATCATCAGACTTTTAAACAACATTCACTGCTAAAAGACAATGGTCCAATACCTTCAAAATTCTGAATTACAAAAACTTTTCATCTTAACATTGCATCCTCTGCCAAATATCAATTAAATGTGAAATATGAATAAAGTTGGTTTTAGACAGGCAAAAAGAAAAAATAGAGATTCTAATTAAAAACTAACAAGGATGTGAAGAAAACAGCCTAGTTTTAATAATGAATTCAACTCCAAAAAGATTCTGGGTTCCCTAAATTTGTTTATTTTTTAATTATTCTCTTACATTTAAAAGTTTTCTTTTTAAATTTACATACAGTAAAATTTACTCTTTTTGCTCAGTAGTCCTGTGAGTTTTGACAAGTGCATAGAGTATGTAAACACCACCACAATCAAGATATAAAACAGTTCCATTATGTCAAAATGTTCCTTCACGCTGCTCCTTTGTTACCAACCCATCTTCTACCCTTTCCCAACGTAAAGCAAACATTGCTCTGGTTTAGTCTTCCATATAGTCATATAAATAAAATCGTACAATATGTAGTAGCCATTTAAGTCTGGCTTCTTTCACTTAGCATGATGCATTTAAAATCCATCCATCTTATTGTACATTTACCTGTAGTTGTTACTTTTTGTTACTTAGTAATGACAGTACCATAGTTTGTGTACAGTTTGGGTAATTTCTAGTTCTTGATGAGTATGAATAAAGTTGCTATAAATATTTATATTCAGGTTTTTATGTAAACATTGGTTTTCATTTCACCTGGGTATATAAGTAGAAGCTGAATTGCTGAGTCATAAGAAACTGCCAAACTCATTTACAAAGTGCCTGTAACATTTTGCATCCTGCTAGCATTTTACGAGAGTTCAAGTTGCTCCACACTTTTGCTAGAAATTGATATTTTATGGGGTATTTTTCCTCTTTTTTTTTAAAATTGGCATTTTAATAGGTATTTAGTGGTGTGTTTTCATGGTTTTAATTTACATTTTCCTAATGACTGATGATATTGATTGTCTTTAATGGGCTTATTTGGCATTTGTTTACTACTCCAGTGAAGGGCCTCTTCAAATCTTTTGCCAATCTGTTAATTGGAATATTTGTTTTCTTATTGTTGAGTTTTGAGAGTTTTAAAAATATATTTTGGGTATGAGTTTTCTGTCAGATTTGCAAATATTTTATTCCAGTCTGTGGCTTCTTTTCAATTCCTATAATTATGTCATTTGCAGAGCCAAAGTTTTAAATTTCAGTAGAGTCTATCTTTTTTTTTCTCATTAAGTGATTTTATTGAATGGGGGAGGGAGATGGCTACATTCAAAACTGAGTAATTTTAGTGAGAAAATCAAGATAGCCAGATTTATGGCCTGCTGGGGGTTACGGTTTTGAAAATACCTATTTTTACCTTCACCTCTACTTCTCTATCACCCAGTGCCTTACTCTCAAACCCTTCAGTGCTCTAAATTTTTTTTTCTTTATTGATTATGCATATTTGTGGGATACAAAGCTGACCGTCACCTCCCGTGTCCAAGATGTGATGGCCAAATCAATACTGTCAGCATGCCAATTTCTAGCCTTTTGGCTAAGATCAAGTGTAGTATCTGTTCTTATCAGTTTAATTTTTTTTTTCTTTACAGTTTGTGCATATGGTGTTGTATCTAAGAACTACTTGCCTGACTCAAGGTCACAAAGATTTTATCCTATCTTTTCTTCTAGAACTTTTATATGTTTACATTTTGAATTTATGTCTATGATCCATTTTGTGTTAATTTTTGTATAAACTAGGATTTGGGTCAAGGTTAATTTTCTTTGCATGTGGGTGTCAAATTGTTCCAAAATAATTTGTCAGAAAAACTTTCTTTTCTCTGCTGAATATTGTTGGGCCTTTGTCATAAAACAATTTAAACACATTTTGTGGGTCATTCTTTGAACTCTCTTTTCTCTTTAGTTGACCAATGTGTACATTCATTTACTAATATCATACAGTCTTGATGAATATAACATGAATCTTCCAACTTTGACCATTTTAAAAATTGTTTTGGCTTTTCTTATTACTTTGCCCTTTCATATAAATTTTGAAAACAGCTTGTTTGATATCTACAAAAAAATTCTTCCGTGGGTTTGGTTAGGACTGTATTGAATCTGTAGGTCAATTGGGGAAGAACTGACATCTTAACAATATCAAGTGATCCAATTCATGAACACAGTATCACTCATTTATTTGGATCCTCTTTCATTTATTTCATCAGTGTTTTGTAGAATTCAGTATACAGATAACTGGACATATTTTATTAGATCTGTACCTAATCATTTCTTTTTGAGGATGCTATCGTTAATGAGTTTTTGAAACAAATTCAAATCCAATTGTTTGTTGCTAGTGTGATTTTTTACAATGATCTTATATTTAGCAATCTTGCTAAACTTGTGAGGAGTCTTAGGAGCTTTTCTACAGATTCCTTAGATCTACACAGATCTTCTACAAAAAGAAACTATTTCTTCCTCTCCAATCTGTGTGCCTTTCATTTCTTTTTCCTGCCTTATTTTACTGGCTACTTCAGTAAGGTGGTAAGAGCACAACCTTGACTTGTTCCCAAACTTAAAAAGAAAGCTTTCAGTCTTTTACCAGATATGATGTTACCTATGGATGTTACCTATGGATTTTGGGGGAATGTCTTTTATCAAGTTGAAGAATTTACCTTTTATTTATAATTTGCTGAGTTTCATTATAAATAGATATTAAATTATGTCAAATGCTTTTTCTACATTTTTATTTTGTAGTATGGTTATATATATTGATTGACTTTCAAGCAATTAATTAGCCTATATTCTCTGGGTAAGCCCAACTTGATTGTGACATATTTTCCTTTATATATATATATCACTGGATGCAATTTGCTATTATCTTTCTAAGAATTTTACCTTTATGCTCCTAAAATATATTGGACTGTGTCTTCTTTTCTTGTAATCCTTCTACCAGGTTTAGGTATCATGGTAATTCTGGTCCCATAAAATGAGTTGGGAGGTGTCCCCTTCTCTTCTATTTTATGGAAGAAAGTGTGCAAAAATGTTACTATTTATTCGAGTATGGGTAGAATTCACCAGTAAAACCCACCATTGCCTGGATATTTTCTTGGTGGAATGTTTTTAACTCAGAATTTAATTTTCTTAATGATATAGGATGATTCAGGCTATCTATTTCCTCTCGAGTGAATTTTGTTTTCTTGTGTGTGTAAAGAATTGGTTAATTTTACCAAATTTGTCAAATTTATAGGCAGAAAGTTGTTTGTACTACGTTTGTAGAGTCTGAATTGATTTGTGCTCTTTCATTCCTGATACTGGTAATACTTGTCTTCTCTCTTCCTTAGTCAGCCAAGAGTTTTATCAATTTGTACATCTTTTCAAAGAATCATCTTTGGGGGTTTATTGATTTTCTGTACTGTTTTCTGTTTTCTATTGCATCAATTTCTGCTCTTTATTCTTTTCTTCTTGCTTTGCTATCCTTTCTCCTTTTCTTAAAAAGGAGAGCTTACCTTATTGATTTAAGACCTTCCTTCTTTTTTTCTATAGGCATTTAATGCTATGAATTTTCCTCTAGTCCCTGCTTCAAGTGAATTTCACAAGTTTTGAAATGTTGCATTTCATTTCATTTATTCAAAATACTTTTTAATATCCCTTGAGACTTCTGTGACCCTTGGGTTATTTAGAAGGGGACTGTTTAATTTCCAAATATTTTGAGATTTTTCAGATATGTTTCTGTGTGGATTTCTAGTTTAATTCTCTTATGATCTGAGAATACAGTTTCATTATTTCAATTTTTTTAGATTTGTTAAGGTTTGTTTCATGACCCAGAATACAATCTATCTTGGCGAATGTTCTTTGTGCTCTTGAAGAGAATGTGTATTGTGCTGTCATCGGACAGTGTTTTATAAATATCAACTAGGTCAAGTTAAGTGATAGTAATATTCATATCATCTATATACTTGCTGATATTCTGCTTGCTTGTTCTATCAATTATTGTGAGAGGAGTGTTGAAGTCTCCAAATATAATTGTGAATTTATTTATTTTTTTGTCAGACATATCAGCTTTGCCCCTGTATTTTGCTGTTTTATTATTAGGTGCATACACACTTAGGCTTATTATGTCTTTTTACACTGACCTTTGTATCATTGTGTGATATCCCTTTTCCTTTCTGATAATTTCCTTTTTCTTAAGTCTGTTTTGTCTGATATTAATATAACTACTCCAGCTATCTTTTTTTTTTTTTTGTCTTTTTCATGTCCGGTACTCAGCCAGTGACTGCACCGGCCATTCCTATATAGGATCCGAACCCGCGGCGGGAGTGTCGCTGCACTCCCAGCGCCGCACTCTCCCGAGTGTGCCATGGGCTCGGCCCTCCAGCTATCTTTTGATTAGTGTAATTTTGAGTGTTTTGGGATTGTTTCCTGGACAATTTGAATATTAGGTTGTAATAATCTGAGTCCTGTTAAAATCCTCAGAAGAAAGTTGAAGTTTTTCTTTGCTTTTTTCAGTGGGTGACCAACTGGTTAGCTTCAGTGTGCAAATTCTGTCTTGCCTGGTCATTTTATTTTTCAAAAACGTTTCTGTGCTACTTTATGTGTGTCCTATATGTGCACCTCTCAGTGGATAATTTGGAATTTGTCTGGGGAATTATGTAACTATTTAGATCTCAAAGTTTTTGCTATGCTGCTTGGACATTCTGTGCACGTGAGGCAATCAAGAATGTGGAGCTCAGAGGTGAGTCAGTACTTGTGTTGGTTCTTATTTCAAATTAGGAGATCTTTTCGTTTTCTCTTCTCTGAGATTTCCTTAATACTTTCCAGCTCCTTTGGACTTCCTTCCCTGTATCTTTGGCTAAAATTATATGGTTTCTCTTGGAATTTTTGCCTTCCAAGCTGCCTCTCAGTTTGCATAGCTGGAGCTGTTCTTGGGCAATGAAAGAGAAAATAGTAAGAAGGATTTTTCCCACATTCTTTGGACTACAGGGGCCCCCTTTCCTGGTTCCTCTCTACATAAACATGGGCTTTTCTTGGAATTTTAGATTCTTATTTGGCCACAGCTGCCATAGTGCAGCTCCTTGTCTGGAATCATCCTCAATGCAGGGCCCAGAGAAAAGAAGAGAAAATAAAACAAAATGGGGATTTCCCCACACTCTAGCTTAGAAGGTTTTGTTTTTTATTCTAGGTACTCTGGCCAAAAAGATTGGCTTTCACTAAGTCTTTGCTTGCCCAGTTCACAGTTCCCCACTGGGTTGGGCTGCCCTTGGGTCAAAGATGGTAGTTAAAAGAGAGAGAGAAAAATGGGAAACTCATCCTGTAACATTTGTTCTTCAAGTTTTGACTCCCTTCAAGATCTGCCTGCTTTTGTTAACTTGTCAGAGTCCTCAGTTACTTTTGTAATTTTTTACTATTTTTTAATTTGTGCAGACTTTATTTGTAATCAGTAGGAGAGATAGGCTGTAATGGGGTTACTCCATATTGGCCAACATAGGAAGCCCCACTCCACTGTAATGCCTCTGGCACCTTTCCTTTTTATTTTTCCTAGTCAGAAGTCTAGTGAAAACTCGATAGAAATCATTCACAACCAAATATTGGCATGTAAATCTTTCCTTTCTTAAAACCATCCATTGTAGCAGAGTAACATTTTCCAAAGGCAAGACTCTAATGAGAACGTATAGGCTGCCAAGCCATTAATCAAAATTACACCAACACCAAAGCAGTTAGCCTCCTCTGTGCATGTTATTGTTTGTGTAATCTCATTATTACTTCTGGCAATGTATGCTTGTTAATTATGCTTCTATTTCGATCTTTCAAAATGTCTTTTATATTAGCGACATGCAAAATTAAACATGTAATCTTTCCAGAAAAATATCAGTAGACTGGATTTACTTCTATAGCATTTAAAATAATTCGGTTTCTAATCAGACATGCATTTCTTAGATTCTTTGTTTATTTTTGGTAAAATGCAGTAGTCAATAAAATTTAAGTTTTATGTGTGTTAACAACACATACAGATAGCTGGAGTTCAACTTACCTTTGTCTTTGGCCTTAACTTATGTCCCTTGCTTTTGACTGCAGTATAAGCTTTTATGCAGGTTTTTCCTATTATATATAAACCAGAGATTCCATGGCACTCAAATATAGAAAGATCAGATGGACCCTTCTAGATTTATAAGCTGGTTCTCTAGAAACAAACTCTGTTTCTACATTGCATTTTCCATACTTGTCATATTATCATCAGCTGCTTCTGTATCCCAAAAGAATACTAACTGCTGATCGATAGCCCGGACATGTCTGACCGTGGCCTACATGTGCCCTGGGTAGTTCATTTATTTGCCTTGGTGGATTTGCTAGAGTGGAATTTAATCAATAGCTAATTCATTAATTCTGGTACTTGAGAATGTAGAGCCTGTGCTAGATGAAGATAACTGGCTGGTTCTGGCTTTGACTGAAATATGACAAACACTACAGCTGACAGCTTCACGGAGTACTGGACTGCCTGTGAAGTTTACTTATTTATTCTCCATAAATGGATAAGCTAAGAAAATAACATGAACACGGAAGATATTTTATTACAGTACTGCTAGTATTCCAAAATGCATGATTTCAAGGCATGAAGCTCAGGGAAAGCAGAGAGAGAACAGAGATCATGTCTTCTGTTCCATTTAATTGGAACCATGGCTGTTTCTTCAGTTCCACATCAGTTTGGGGCTGTTTAAGAGTCTGAGGTATAATGTCTTTATAGCATTCACAAGTCATTGTTTTAAAATTTGCCTCAAGATACTGAATGATGTAAATGATATTTTTACACGATAACTTTTCAGAAATCTTTATGATAGCTGCATAGGCTGGGAGTCTTTAAATGAAGGTTAAAACACTATGGTCATTCATAAATCCTCCTACATGAGAGGTTGAGTGTGGCACATGAAGTCAGAGATTGAGGAAAAAGAGTTTTCTCCCTTTTTTCTTACCAAATTTGAGGTAAAACTATGAGGCTCCTATTTTTTTTTTTTTTTTTCGTGTCCGGCACTTAGCCAGTGAGTGCACCGGCCAGTCCTATATAGGATCCGAACCCGCGGCGGGAGCGTCGCTGCACTCCCAGCGCGGCACTCTCCCAAGTGCGCCACGGGCTCGGCCCATGATGAGGCTCCTATTTTATATACTATGACATTGGGTATCAGGGAATCTCTTCTTTCTTTGATTTTCTCTCCCTGATTTTTTCAGTGACTGGTAGCTTGAACTGAAGAAATAATTTTACAATTTTTTAAACATAAATAAATAAATTCAGCCATGTTTCTGTGTGTTTTGTAGAAAGAGTGTTGAGTTGTAGGATGTAGGATGTCAAATCACCTTTTCTACACCCACATTCTAAATTTCCTTTCTCATCAATGTAGACAATTGGAGATGACTTATAATTTGGACTGGAATTTTCTGTTTACATCTTTAATGTATGTAAACAGAATATGCTACATATTCTGTTATGGGAAGAACTCTTGGAAGAATTTGGAGTAAATTTAGTACTGTTGTACAGATCCAGTCAACAGTCTTATGATCACCATGACTTTCTGATTATCAAACCTTCTTTTGTTTAAGGAGACCTTACAGAATACGGAGCTTATTCTCGAGATTCTGCCATTACTCTTTCTGCTTCCTAACTTCCCTCTCCTTCCCCAACACCTTCTAACTTCTCTTCCTCTTGTACTTTCAGCAGAAGCAGCTGTCACTGACATGCCCTCTGAGTGACTCTCTCAGCAAAACCCAGTTCTTCCTCCTAATTCACCGAGGCCTTTAGCTGCCACTTTGTCCCTGGCTCTCTGAACAATCATTGGTTTCTTTTATTGGTTCCATTGCAAACGCACTCATTAATCCTGGGTGCCCTCAACAGAAACACTCTCCCTCCTGCTCAGATAGTTCAAACATTCTTACAGCTTTATTCATACTGTCTCAAAGATCGCCGGCCCTGATTTTTCCCTAAACTCTAGTCCCGTATGTCCGGTTGCTTCCTAGTTTTCTGCTGTGATATCCATGCATCACTTCCACAACCTCAAGGCTTCAAAGGTTATTTCTCATCTAACTCATCATCTTTTCCAACATCTGTTTCTGCAAATTTGTCAACATGCTTCTTATTATCAGGGACATATGCTATTGTATTTTTTTAGTCCCCTGAGTTCACTGAGCATTAATTTTAGTATATTTTCCTTTGGAGCATCTCCTCATACATGTTCCTCTTCTCCATTTCCACTACCATCACCCTGATTCATCATTTAAGTTTATATAACCAGGTGAAGGAGCTGCCTTAATTCAATTAGATACAAAAAGATAAAAGCTGGGCCGGCCCTGTGGTACACTCGGGAGAGTGCAGCGCTTGGGAATGCAGCGGCACTCCCACCGCGGGTTTGGATCCTATATAGGGATGGCCGATGCGCTCACTGGCTGAGCGCAGTGTGGATGACACCAAGCCAAGGGTTGCGATCCCCTTACCGGTCTCAAAAAGACAAAAAAAAAAAAAAGATAAAAGCTTTTCTTTTTTTCTACTACTAACACCTCAGATCCACGCTTTTATCTGTCCTTCCCGCAACAGGACAGGAACATCTTATGGCTTTCAAATTATTTTTAGTCATGAGTCTTCCTTTGGTAATTAAGATTCATGATTTAGTATTTAAAAGTCCATTCTATCTCCAGAAAAATATTAAGCTCACATCTAATTCAATGCTTCTGACTTTTCAAAGATTCAGCCTTGATTGTCACTTGCTCTTTCTCTCCTATTCCCCTTCATCCAAAGGTGTCCCTTCCCAATGCTGTTATTTCACTGCCATCACTGGGTGGCAGTCACAGCCCACTGTGTGACAGGTGATGCTTTCTTGGACAATGTGTGTTTTCCTTAAGAAGTCCACATGAGCATCTTCACAAAGCTGAATTCCCAAACATGAGCATTGCCCTCTGTGGGTGATCTCTTGTAGAGCCCGCAGAGCAGAACATCCCAAAGACTTCCAGCTGGAGTTCCCTTATCTCATAAGGCTGTCATTCTGGGTAGTGTACCTTTGAGTTATCTCAAGGTTAGTCATCTTACAAGACATCAGCTTGGCTCATGAGAAACTCACTCATCTGAGCATACCAAAGATTGATATTGTGGCACTCCAGTCTTAACCTGTCATTGCAGAGCTGCTCTGGTTAATCTCTGGCCACCAGGATTCTCTAATTAAGAAGCAAGCACGATTTTCTGTGCTCAAATAGATGACCAGAGACATCCTCATCACACTTGTCTTCAGGGACAGCAGCAGATTTGGTTTAGACATTTCTGCATCTCTTTAAGTACTAACCATGAGAAGCAAGTGCTTCCAGTTTCTCTGAGTGATGTATGAGGGTACTTCAAAAAGATCATGGAGAAATAAAATTAAAAGGTAGTGTGAATCTTTCCATGAACTTTTTGAAGTACCCTCATATTCGGAACTTTCTTCCAGAGCCTAGGGTATGTACGTGAAGTGGGGGGAAGAGGGTGGTAAAGAGCTCCTCTTTCATTTCTTGACTCAGAAACCTCAAGTAGTTTTCCAACACACTCAAAACTGAATCCAGTTCAATTCCATATTCTACAAAACACTGCATGATCTGCAAGCCCCCACCCCACACTCTCAGCATCCATCTGATCTCATTTTCCAACATGCAGTCTCTCACTCAGTGCATTCCAGTGCTGCTGGGTTCTTTGACCTCCCTCCAACAAGCTCATTATTGCCTCAAAGTCTTTGCACGTCCTGTTCCCTCTGCCTGGAAGCTACCCTTGGTTTGCTTCATCCCTTCTTTCCGATTTCCACGTAGATGAGCCATGCCTTCTCAGACCACTGACTTGATATACTCTATATTTGCATGTTTGCTTACTGTCTATCTCCCTCCAGTAAAACATAAGAGTTATGAAAAAAGGGACTTTATCTGTCTTGTTCACTGATCATTACAGAACAATGCCTGGCTTATAGGAGCTGGTACTTAATAAATACTCATCAAAGTTCATGCTTTCAAAAACTCCCCTCATTTTCTGGTTATTTTTGGTTGGTTATGGTGATGGGTCAATGTTAAAAGGCAGTTTTATCTCCAGAACTTAGTAGAATTTTGCTATTCCCTTTAGAAGAGAGATGCTTATCACTCTTACACAGACATCCTACCATGCAACATTCTATCCCCATTCACGTTCCTCCCTTCCCCTGGTCTCTTCCACCCTAACCTTCCAGGTAATTAATTCTAAAGAAGCATTTTACTCTGCTAGTGAGACCACACAGTCATCCTATTTTACCATCAGACACCTCCATATGGTATTTGAGAGGCTCCATAAAATCTCTTCTTATACCCAAGTTTATCATCCATTATTGCTGGATGTGGGTCATTCATTATTCAGATTGGTTGCTTTGCTTTCCTGTGCATGTGCCAAGCTGTTTCCTGCCTCTTAATTTGCTTATGTTGGTCTTCCTGGCCAGAATTCTGCCCATCCCCTTATTCACCAATCCAAGTTCACATCCATTTCTCCCATGACACCTTCCTCATTTAGCCTAGAATAAAGTGTTCTTTGTTTATGTGTTTCTATAATACTTGCAGCCTGAACTATATATTTAAATACTCGATTTTACATTTTTATATAACATTTTATGTGTTTCATGTACATATGTTTTATATCCCCTATTATTCAAGGATGTGGATTTTGCCTTTTCATTTTTTTATCTACTGCAATTTACTAAACATCCCAGTAGGATAATTAAATATTCAATGATTTGACTTGAAAGCAAAGAATTAATCTTTTGTCATGTTATATCTATGTAGTCTTATATTAAAAGTTTTCTGACCATTTTTGATAACCATAATCTGGAACGTTGTTGAAGAATTTGAGTGTTACCACTTACTGCCATCTGATCTTTGACAAAGGCACCAAGCCTATTCACTGGGGAAGGGACTGCCTCTTCAGCAAGTGGTGCTGGGATAACTGGATATCGATATGCAGGAGAATGAAACTAGATCCATACCTCTCACCGTATACTAAAATCAACTCAAAATGGATTAAGGATTTAAATATACACCCTGAGACAATAAAACTTCTTAAAGAAAACATAGGGGAAACACTCCAGGAAATAGGACTGGGCACAGACTTCATGAATACGACCCCAAAAGCACGGGCAACCAAAGGAAAAATAAACAAATGGGATTATATCAAACTAAAAAGCTTCTGCACAGCAAAAGAAACAATTAAAAGAGTTAAAAGACAACCAACAGAGTGGGAGAAAATATTTGCAAAATATACATCTGATAAAGGATTAATATCCAGAATATATAAGGAACTCAAACAACTTTACAAGAAGAAAACAAGCAACCCAATTAAAAAATGGGCAAAAGAGCTAAGTAGGCATTTCTCTAAGGAAGATATCCAAATGGCCAACAGACATATGAAAAAATGCTCAACATCACTCAGCATCCGGGAAATGCAAATCAAAACCACATTGAGATACCATCTAACCCCAGTTAGGATGGCTAAAATCCAAAAGACTATGAACGATAAATGCTGGCGAGGCTGCGGAGAAAAAGGAACTCTCATACATTGTTGGTGGGACTGCAAAATGGTGCAGCCTCTATGGAAAATGGTATGGAGGTTCCTTAAACAATTGCAAATAGATCTACCATACGACCCAGCCATCCCACTGTTGGGAATATACCCAGAGGAATGGAAATCATCAAGTCGAAGGTATACCTGTTCCCCAATGTTCATCGCAGCACTCTTTACAATAGCCAAGAGTTGGAACCAGCCCAAATGCCCATCGTCAGATGAGTGGATACGGAAAATGTGGTACATCTACACAATGGAATACTACTCAGCTATAAAAACGAATGAAATACTGCCATTTGCAACAACATGGATGGACCTTGAGAGAATTATATTAAGTGAAACAAGTCAGGCACAGAAAGAGAAATACCACATGTTCTCACTTATTGGAGGGAGCTAAAAATTAATATATAAATTCACACACACACATACACACACACACACACAAACTGGGGGGGGGGGAAGAAGATATAACAACCACAATTATTTGAAGTTGATACAACAAACAAACAGAAAGGACATTGTTGGGGGGTAGGGGGGAGGGAGAAGGGAGGGAGGTTTTGGTGATGGGGAGCATTAATCAGCTACAATGTATATCGACAAAATAAAATTTTTAAAAAAATAAATAAAAAAAAATTTAAAAAATAAAAAAAAAATTAAAAAAAGAATTTGAGTGTTACATAAATGATTGACAAAAATGATCAAATTAAAAATTTTTTTAAAGGCCTGTATCGATAGGGTCAGAGAATCTGGAGCTAAACAATCTCTAACAATTTAGGTTGATATCTTAGGGTATATGAAGATTTATTTTTTCTTTGACTCAAACTAGAGCATTTGACAAAATAGTGATAAAATATTAGAATAAAATGTGAAAGGGTACCAGTGTGAACCTTAACTCTTCACAAAAATTCTCTGACCTGTGTCATTTTGACATTTGTCTGTGTAAAGGTAGGTGATAGTAAATGAATTTCCCATATTTGTTTCTAGCTTCAATGTGTTTTGTACTTCTCGAAGTGACAACAGGAAGAGATGACAAGTGTGGAGGTAACCACAAGAGCACGTAGTAGTAACAAGTAGAACGGTAATTCTACTGACAGTAAGACAGAATTGAAAAGACATAGCTTTAACTAGAATGCCTAGATGCTTGATGAGTTTATATACCAAAATGTGTGTAAACATGGTGGCTTCTATCAGAAGTTTTGTTCAAGTAGCTTAAATTTCAGTCCCTAATTCTCTGACAGCCAACTAAATTCTCATAGTTATTTCATGATCAATTGTACAAAAACGATCCATTCGAAGGTTTATAGTTTGTATACTCCTGTTTATGCATGGGTATATAAACTTTACTGATCTATACCCCAAAAACAAAAATCAAAAAACCCTTCAGCTTGTTTTTTTCTCAATATTTGCTATCCATTCCTAGGGTCTAAGAATGGTCCTTTTATTTTACTCTTAAACATCAAAGCAATGAAGCCATTCATCCAGTTAATAATGGTGCATATTTCCCAGAGATGTCTTTCATTTTCAAATTGGCAATGAAAGGATTTTTCAATGCCCCTCCAGTTCGTTCTAAAGAGAGACGTACCGGTGTTAAACCTGCTCCTCTTCGTGATCATTTACCTTTGTGTACTTGATTCAAATCCTTAAAAGTAAAATTATTCATGTTATTGCTAAAAATATAGGTGTCCTCATTTTGTGGTATGTTATGCAAGAAAGAGAAATCACAGTGGCATGTTGTTCTACATGGTATTTTCTAGACTTTACTAGTTCAACAGCTTTTATGGATAAGTCAGACCCTTGAATGTCAAATGTAGTGTTTTCTGTAGTTGATTATGCAGTGAATACAAAAGAGGCATCTACAGAATGCAGAATTAATTTTGAGAGTTGGATAAAGACTTTAGAATAATAATGGTAAATATACAAGTCACCTATGAAACTGTTCTCTCATAGGTGACATTAATTTCCTATCTACAGAGTCTTGTTACTGAATGTATTATTTGTAGCCCCAAGAAAATGAAGTATTAATTTTCTTTTTTTCAGCAGTCTATTAAAACATCGAGGTTTATCTTGACTTCTGCTTTTTAATGCAGGTGTTTGGGCTTAATTGAATTCTTAATATGTGATGTCACTTGCAATTCTGATAGGGTCCAGTAATTTCACCCACAAAGATATATTTCTCTTTGAAATGAAATGTACATTAAAAATGTTATCCTACACAATGGCAGAAAAGTGGTGAACATGACTTTTTATGAGATTTTTATTGTAAGACTTTTGAAGTATAAGGACAAGGCTCATATACACTTGTTTTGCTCCAAAGTACCTACTGGAATGTCTTATATGTAAAAAGTGTCCTATCAGTATTTCTGATTGGTTAATTGTCATGGCTAGAAATTCTAGAATTACAAAAAGGGAATTAATCTTGAATGACAGAGTTCCATTCATTTTTTGAAAACTATAAGAACAAAAATAATAATATTTTTACATTTACCTAGTATTTTACAAAGTGGTTTTCCTTGACATGCTGCGCTGCAAGATTATGTCACATTCAAATCTCTGGGGCTTTATTGAAAACTTTGCTTTCTGCTTATAGAGATTGTTAAGGAAATACTACGGTATTATGGATGTGTGATCTAGGCAGTATCTTTCTGGCAAGAAGACCTAAGGGCAGAATTAAAGTTCTATAACATTAACCTGAGAGTAAATTGTTTTATTCAGAGTTGTCTCCTCTGTGAATGGCTTGATGTTATGATATCATTTGCTACAGCAAATGAAATATTAATAGATCATTGAAAAACAGTAAAGTGTTGTTTTTTTTTTTTTTTTTTTTTTGGAAGAAAGAGTTATCTATATATTTTTTTTTTTTTTTTTTTAAATTTTATTTTGTCGATATACATTGTAGCTGATTAATGCTCCCCATCACCAAAACCTCCCTCCCTTCTCCCTCCCCCCCTCCCCCCCAACAATGTCCTTTCTGTTTGTTTGTTGTATCAACTTCAAATAATTGTGGTTGTTATATCTTCTTCCCCCCCCCCCCCGGTTTGTGTGTGTATGTGTGTATGTGTGTGTGTGAATTTATATATTAATTTTTAGCTCCCTCCAATAAGTGAGAACATGTGGTATTTCTCTTTCTGTGCCTGACTTGTTTCACTTAATATAATTCTCTCAAGGTCCATCCATGTTGTTGCAAATGGCAGTATTTCATTCGTTTTTATAGCTGAGTAGTATTCCATTGTGTAGATGTACCACATTTTCCGTATCCACTCATCTGACGATGGGCATTTGGGCTGGTTCCAACTCTTGGCTATTGTAAAGAGTGCTGCGATGAACATTGGGGAACAGGTATACCTTCGACTTGATGATTTCCATTCCTCTGGGTATATTCCCAACAGTGGGATGGCTGGGTCGTATGGTAGATCTATTTGCAATTGTTTAAGGAACCTCCATACCATTTTCCATAGAGGCTGCACCATTTTGCAGTCCCACCAACAATGTATGAGAGTTCCTTTTTCTCCGCAGCCTCGCCAGCATTTATCGTTCATAGTCTTTTGGATTTTAGCCATCCTAAGTGGGGTTAGATGGTATCTCAATGTGGTTTTGATTTGCATTTCCCGGATGCTGAGTGATGTTGAGCATTTTTTCATATGTCTGTTGGCCATTTGGATATCTTCCTTAGAGAAATGCCTACTTAGCTCTTTTGCCCATTTTTTAATTGGGTTGCTTGTTTTCTTCTTGTAAAGTTGTTTGAGTTCCTTATATATTCTGGATATTAATCCTTTGTCAGATGTATATTTTGCAAATATTTTCTCCCACTCTGTTGGTTGTCTTTTAACTCTTTTAATTGTTTCTTTTGCTGTGCAGAAGCTTTTTAGTTTGATATAATCCCATTTGTTTATTTTTCCTTTGGTTGCCCGTGCTTTTGGGGTCGTATTCATGAAGTCTGTGCCCAGTCCTATTTCCTGAAGTGTTTCCCCTATGTTTTCTTTAAGAAGTTTTATTGTCTCAGGGTGTATATTTAAATCCTTAATCCATTTTGAGTTGATTTTAGTATACGGTGAGAGGTATGGATCTAGTTTCATTCTCCTGCATATCGATATCCAGTTATCCCAGCACCACTTGCTGAAGAGGCAGTCCCTTCCCCAGTGAATAGGTTTGGTGCCTTTGTCAAAGATCAGATGGCAGTAAGTGTGTGGGTTGATTTCTGGATTCTCTATTCTATTCCATTGGTCAGTGTGTCTGTTTTTATGCCAGTACCATACTGTTTTGGTTATTATAGCTTTGTAGTATAGCTTAAAGTCAGGTAGTGTTATGCCTCCAGCTTTATTTTTTTTGCTGAGCATTGCTTTGGCTATTCGTGGTCTTTTATTGTTCCATATAAATGTCTGAATAGTTTTTTCCATTTCTGAGAAAAATGTCTTTGGAATTTTGATGGGGATTGCATTGAATTTGTATATCACTTTGGGTAGTATGGACATTTTCACTATGTTGATTCTTCCAATCCAAGAGCATGGAATATCTTTCCATCTTCTTGTATCCTCTCTAATTTCTCTCAGCAGTGGTTTGTAGTTCTCATTATAGAGATTTTTCACCTCCTTGGTTAACTCAATTCCTAAGTATTTTATTTTTTTGGTGGCTATTGTAAATGGGCAGGCTTTCTTGATTTCTCGTTCTGCATGTTCACTATTGGAGAAAAGAAATGCTACTGATTTTTGTGTGTTGATTTTGTATCCTGCTACTGTGCTGAAATCATTTATCAATTCCAAGAGTTTTTTTGTAGAGGTTTTAGGCTGTTCGATATATAGGATCATGTCATCTGCAAACAGGGACAGTTTGACTTCATCTTTTCCAATCTGGATGCCCTTTATTTCCTTCTCTTCTCTGATTGCTCTGGCTAGTACTTCCAACACTATGTTGAATAGGAGTGGTGAGAGTGGGCATCCTTGTCTAGTGCCTGTTCTTAAAGGAAAAGCTTTCAGCTTTTCCCCATTCAGGATGATATTGGCAGTGGGTTTGGCATATATGGCTTTAATTATGTTGAGATACTTTCCCTCTATACCTAACTTATAGAGGGTCTTTGTCATGAATGAGTGCTGAACTTTATCAAATGCTTTTTCAGCATCTATAGAGATGATCATATGGTCCTTGTGTTTGAGTTTATTAATATGGTGTATCACATTTATTGATTTACGTATGTTGAACCAACCTTGCATCCCTGGGATGAATCCCACTTGATCGTGATGAATAATTTTTCGTATGTGTTGCTGTATTCTGTTTGCTAGTATTTTAGTGAGGATTTTTGCATCTATATTCATCAAGGATATCGGCCTGTAGTTTTCTTTTTTGGTTATATCTTTACCTGGTTTTGGTATCAGGATGATGTTTGCTTCATAGAATGAGTTTGGGAGATTTGCGTCCGTTTCAATCTTTTGGAATAGTTTGTAAAGAATCGGTGTCAATTCCTCTTTGAATGTTTGGTAAAATTCTGCTGTGAATCCATCTGGTCCTGGGCTTTTCTTTGTTGGGAGCCTTCTGATAACAGCTTCAATCTCCTTTATTGTTATTGGTCTGTTCAGATTTTCTACGTCTTCACGGTTCAGTTTTGGGAGCTTGTGTGTGTCCAGAAATTTATCCATTTCCTCCAGATTTTCAAATTTGTTGGCGTACAGTTGTTTATAGTAGTCTCGAATGATTCCTTGTATTTCAGATGAATCAGTTGTAATATCGCCTTTTTCATTTCTAATTTTTGTTATTTGAGTCTTCTCTCTTCTTTTTTTTGTTAGCCATGCTAATGGTTTGTCAATTTTATTTATCTTTTCAAAAAACCAACTTTTTGATTCGTTGATCTTTTGAATTGTTTTTTGGTTTTCAATTTCATTCAGTTCTGCTCTGATCTTAATGATTTCTTTCCGTCTGCTAACTTTAGGTTTGGATTGTTCTTGTTTTTCTAGTTCTTTAAGGTGAAGTGTTAGGTTGTTCACTTGCCATCTTTCTATTCTTCTGAAGTGAGCATTTAATGCAATAAATTTTCCCCTCAATACTGCTTTTGCAGTATCCCACAGGTTTTGGTATGATGTATCATTGTTTTCATTAGTTTCAATAAACCTTTTGATTTCCTGCTTGATTTCTTCTTGGACCCATATGTCATTAAGTAGAATGCTGTTTAATTTCCATGTGTTTGTATAGTTTCCAGAGTTTTGTTTGTTATTAATTTCTAGTTTTAATCCATTGTGGTCTGAGAAGATACATGGGATAATTCCAATTTTTTTGAATTTACTGAGACTTGATTTGTGACCTAATATGTGATCTATCCTGGAGAATGATCCATGTGCTGATGAGAAGAATGAATATTCTGAGGTTGTTGGGTGGAATGTTCTGTAGATATCTGCCAATTCCAATTGGTCTAGAGTCTTGTTTAGATCTTGTGTTTCTCTACTGATTCTTTGCCTAGATGATCTGTCTAATATTGACAGTGGAGTGTTCAGGTCCCCTGCTATTATGGTATTAGTGTCTATTTCCTTCTTTAGGTCTAATAGAGTTTGTTTTATAAATCTGGCTGCTCCAACATTGGGTGCGTACATATTTATGATTGTTATGTCTTCTTGATGGATCAGTCCTTTTATCATTAAGTAGTGTCCCTCATTGTCTCTTTTTATGGTTTTTAGTTTAAAGTCTATTTTGTCAGATATAAGAATAGCCACTCCAGCTCGTTTTTCTTTTCTGTTTGCATGGTAAATCTTTTTCCATCCTTTCACTCTTAGTCTGTGTGAATCTTTATGGGTGAGGTGGGTTTCTTGTAGGCAGCATATAGTTGGGTCCTGCTTTTTGATCCAGTCAGCCAGTCTGTGTCTTTTAATTGGGGAATTTAAGCCTTTAACATTAAGAGTTGTTATTGAAAGGTGTTGATTTATTCCTAGCATTTTATTGGTTGTTTGGTTGTCTTAGGTGTCTTTTGTTCCTTGCTTTCTGATTTGCTGTTTGGTTTCTTTGTTTGTTGGTTCCTTAGGTTGTAGATAGTGTTTTTGTTAGCTTGTTTTCTCTTCATGAATGCCATTTTTATTGTACTAGCGGGTTTAGATTTTTCTTAGGTTTTTATGGCAGTGTTAGTTATTTTTCAGGAACCAAACCCAGTACTCCCTTGAGGATTTCTTGTAAGGGTGGTCTTGTGGTAGTGAACTCCCGCAGTTTTTGTTTGTCTGAGAAATATACTATTTGCCCCTCATTTCGGAAGGATAGCCTTGCAGGGTAGAGTATTCTTGGCTGGCAATCTTTGTCTTTTAGTATTTTGAAAATATCATCCCATTCCTTTCTAGCTTTTAGGGTTTGTGATGAAAAGTCTGATGTTAACCTGATTGGGGCTCCCTTATAGGTGATTTGACGCTTCTCTCTTGCAGCTTTTAAGATTCTCTCTTTGTCTCTGAGTTTTGCCAATTTGACTATGACATGTCTTGGAGAAGGCCTTTTTGGGTTGAATACGTTTGGAGATCGTTGAGCTTCCTGGATCTGAAGATCTGTGATTTTTCCTATACCTGGGAAGTTTTCTGCCACTATTTTTTTGAATATGTTTTCAATGGAATCTCCATTTTCCTCCCCTTCTGGAATACCCATGACTCGGATATTTGAGCGCTTGAGGTTGTCTGATATCTCTCTCAGATTTTCTTCCATGTCCTTGATTCTTTTTTCTTTCTTTTTGTCTGCTTGTGTTATTTCAAACAGCCCATCTTCAAGTTCAGAGGTTCTCTCTTCAACTTCGACAAGCCTGCTGGTTAAACTCTCCGTTGTGTTTTTTATTTCGCTGAATAACTTCTTCAGTTCAGCAAGTTCTGCTACATTTTTTTTCAGGACATTGATTTCCTTGTATATTTCCTCTTTCAGATCCTGTATACTTTTCCTCATTTCATCATGATGTCTAGCTGAGTTTTCTTGTATCTCATTCAGTTTCCTTAGAATTATCACTCGAAATTCCTTGTCAGTTATTTCAAGGGCTTCTTGTTCTATAGGATCTAGAGTATGAGATTTATTAACTTTTGGTGGTGTAATTTCTTGATTTTTTGTATTTCTGGTGTCTTTTTTTTGGTGTTTATTCATTGTTGCAGGGGGTTTCACAGTCCACCGGTTTAAGACTAATGACTAATAGGATGTTGCTGTGGTTGCCAATTTGGTATGGCTCCCACCGTGACTGCTCAGTTGGCCTCTAGTGTCTTGTGTGTGTGGTTGCCTCGGGTCTTGGGCTTCTCCGGGGATCCACCTTTCTGGTCAGCTTGTACTCTGCTGGGCTGGTGGATCACGTACCACAGGGTGTGTGATCTCTGTTGAGCTTTCACTTTCTGTACAGGACTTCTCCCCGTTCCGTGTGCTCTGGCCCAGGCTGTTAGATCGTGCAGTGGCGACCCCACCGGGTGTGTGGTTTCTGTCGAGACTCCGCCTCCCTGGCCGCACGTCTCCCCGCTCTGTGCACACTGTGCTGGGCTGGGGCGTGTCTTCTGCACCCCTCGTCTATCAGCTGGGCCTTCAAGACCCTGCTCAGCACCGCCTCGCCCAGGAAGTCTACCAGGTTTCTGCTAGGCACAGACGACTGGTCTCTCTGGGTGCCTTTGTAGCACTGTGTAGATCTTTCTCGGGTCTTGTTCACCTTTGTATCCCCCTGGTATAAACCGAGTCTAGTGCCCGCCTGCGGCCTGCTCTCTGGCAGGTTCAAGCGGACCTGGGAACTCTCCTACCGCACTATTCCCAACCAGAAATTCGTTAGGCTTTTTTCCAAACTGGTGGTCGCAGAGATGGTATCTGCCTCCCAGTAACAGGAAGTTTACCGGGGCCGGAGTCCAGGCTGTGGTGGAGTGACAGTCGGCCCGCCCGTACTTCCTAGCCCTCCCAAAACTGGTCGGGACGCCCCACACCCCCAGTCCTGCCAGAGAACCGCGGAGGGAGTGGGAGAGGAGGTCGGCCCGCAGGGTCCGGAAAGCCCCGCGCCAGGCCAAGCAAATGGGCTCAGTGATGGCCGAGCAGGGCGGAGTTGCCCGCACCTGGGAAAATGGAGGCAGCACCGGGGGCAGTGAGTGGCCTGGTGGTGCAGTCGGAAGCCGCGTGGGCATTCACCCCCCGAACAGAGCTGTGCCAGGGATCACTCACAGTGCTGTGCCAGGTCGGGCGCTCGCTCTGTCTCTGGTTTGTTGCCTTCCGTGTTCTCGGCGCTGCCGCCTCGGGCTGTTCAGTCGCGGCGCCGCTCGGGCGCTCCCAGGAATCTTCTTTAATGCCGGCCTGAAACCTCGAATCCTGAATAGGGCAGCTGGCCGCCTTCTTCAGCGCGGCCCCAGTCTCCGGGATCCTGGCTGCATCCACAGCAGCCCTGGCGCCGTGTTCCCTGTTTCAAGACTCACTTTTGCAGCTAAGAATCAGTTCTTTTCCTGCTCCACACTTCAAAGCTGTTGCCTGTAAATGAGGCAGCCTCTCCTGCCGGGGGCAAAGTGGCGTTGAGCCCCCACGACCGGCCAGCAGCAGCAGTCCTCCCTTAAGAGATGGCCAGAGGAAGGTCCACAAGCTTCCCGGCTGCCTGAGGTCCAGTGGCCACCTTTTCCACCTCAGCTACTCCGCGCCAGCCGCCGCAGCCGCCGCCATCTTGAAACCTCCCTAAAGTGTTGATTAGATGTTACATCCTCATTGTATACACCACTTCCTACCCAAAAAAGTATACTTTGGTTTCAAATGAGATTATGACTCAGTTGTTAAAAATCAGAAATCTTCTTTAAGAACATGATGATGTAAAGGTATTTGTTATGGGAATCTCCAATTATTATATTTCTGACCACAAAACATATCTGATTGTGCTAGTTAAAAAGTTACTGGAGAAAGAAATCTGTTTAGGTGAGTCAAGGACTATATATTAAAGTATATCTGAAGGAAGTTAATAATACTAAAAATTTGTATCAATTTGGACGTTTATTTTGGTTGCAAGTAACAAAAAATCCAGCAGCAGAGGCCTGAGTAAATAGTTTTGGAGGTACATGGTTGTTGCCATTGGTTCAACAATACCAAATACCATAGTGGCATCTTTGTGACTCTTGTGGCCTTTCTCAGATGACTGCAAGATGATTGCTAAAGTGGCAAATATCATGTTTAGCAGAAGGAAAGAGGAAGGGAGAAGGTGGCAGCTGTGTCAAGAAAGCTAAAATTTCCTAGGAACTTTCCTAGGAACCTCACCGCAGTCTTCCAGCTGCATCTTTTTGAGCAGCTCTGGGCCACATCACTGGTCCCAGCCAAGGTAAGGCCAAGGAGACGTGCTTAGAAGGAGGAATTGAGTTTGCCACATGTTCTAAGTTTCATCCTGTTCACCGAGTCAGTTTATTTGTATCTTATCTTTGCATATCAAACCAAATGCTCTGTTGATTTTCCTGATTAGCTACAAGTAGAGATACCTTCATCTTGTCTTTGAAACTTAAAGTGGGAGACCACTGGACTCATGTGATGTGTTATTCTCTCAAAAGCTAAAGTAGTTTTGACTGATTCCCAAAACATATTATATGGTAGTTGCACTATGAGAGTGTGTGTATGTGTATGTATATATGTATGTAAATATGTATGTATGTATATAGTTGTTGATGAAATAAAACTTTGACCAATCTGGAGGATTAATTGAAAAGTAGGTAAGGCTGATAGCCGCAATGTTGAGCATTGTCTTTTATGAGCTATCGATTATTCTATCTGTTGCAGATCCCTTCAAATTGATTGGGTGTCTCCAGGGAAACCAAATGGTATCATTCTTGGATATGACCTCTTACGGAAAATGTGGTATTCATGCCCTAAAACCCAGAAGTTGATGGGGAAGAGCAGTGATGAGCTCTGCAAGGCAGTGAGGTGTCAAAAACCTAAAAATATCTGTGGACACATTTGCTATTCTCCTGAAGCTAAGGTAAGTCTTTCAAACTAATCAGTGAAATATGTTTTTCTCTCTAAACACTCTGGGCAAAATCATTTGCTTCTTATACGATGGTGTATCAGGATCAATATTTCCACTATTCTATCAAGAAGACCCCATGGAGAAGAAAGCATGCTTGTAAAAATCCTATCATCCCCATGTTTTAGCCTTGCCATTTTTTATCATTTTCACAAGAAATATGAGTTTATTAGATTGATAAGGAACCTTCCAAATTTATATTTGATTAAGTGACTTGAAATTTTCTTTACAACAAATCGACACCTACAAATCTATTCACCTACAAATGGGTGTTTACATGACACTAATGAGTAACTGTGAACAGGACTGTTCATAGTTTGTCAGAAATATCTTAGAATTGTGGTCATTTGCAGATTAATCCTCATATTAGTTGCTGTTTAGGAATCAGATCAATAATACAGCCAGACAGAGGAGTTTGTAAATGGCTTTTATTGACAAACAACACAGAAAATCTTTAGTTTGAAGGTAGGACTTCATATAACGAAATAATGTTCCTATTTGTCAGCAATATCATACATTCAATGACTAAAGCTACTAAATTCATAAGATTCACCGTGAAGAAACCCAAAGTAATTAAAAGAGTGGATTATTGAAGAAATGTGGATCAAAATACTTATTATTATGCCTTACACAAGGTTAGCCATAGTTACCATCTAAGAAACTCATAAAGCCAGCAGTTAGCAACTATATATATATCGTTTTTGACACTTAGGCTCCAAAATTGTCATTATGCCTAAGTTTTAGATCATTTTAAGCCATACCCTGTCTGATGAACATACTTTTATAAAATAAAATTAAATTTAGGATTTCTGAGAAGTAAAATGCTGGAATAAATTTGCCCATTAAAAGTCTTTTCCATGATAAAGAAATAAAACTTAGAAAAATGTTTGGCAAAATACAGAATTCACTCCTCAATTATTATTATTATTTTTATTTTTTATTTTTTTTTTGCTTCTGTGATTTTAATATTATTATCCAATGAGAAGCTGGCAAGTAGAGGATTAGCATATAAGCTAATGATTCAAAGTCTGTCCAGTGCATGAAACAATGTGTTTCATCAAAATAAAAACTGATTCTGTCCAGAAATTATTATAGTAGTTTAGGTTTATATAAAGAACTTGAAAATAGTTTCAACTCTAGTAATAAAATTAAAGCAAAGTAGAGTAAAACTAGGAAAGATAATGTCTCAATTTAAGTTTATTCTAAAACACCAAAAGGCAAATGCTCTTGAATTGCCCATATTAAATTAAGATATACCTGCCATAGGGTCAAGAAAAAATTAATAGAGCCTAACAGAGTATTAATAGAGCATAATACTTGCCAAAAGTTTCTATGTATTTGAGCTAAATTATTAATGAAATTACTTCTAGCTTTTCTTTATGCTTTGATTTCAGAAAGTGTTTTTTGTAAGCTTTGGAAGAAATTTAATGAATATTTGCACCAGACAAATGACTATGTAGTATAATATTCCTAAATTCAATATTTGTCAGAATAACAAAGAGCCATTTAGTCTGATTTTAAATCAATACAAAAGATTAAGACCATTTAAAAAAAAAAAAGCCATGGTCCACGACTTTACAAAACATAAAATAAAATAAAAAAAGATACAGAACATCTTTTATAGGGAATAAAAGTAAATTAAAGGGTGTGGAGAAAGGAAGCAAAAGTGAAGCTTTAGGAAACTGGCACGTGCAATCTCATCTAATATTCTCGAAAAGAAGCATCACACTTCCCTATTCTTATAAGACAAATGTTACACATTATTAAAAAGAAATGCAATGTATGATGATGCCTTAAAGAAAATCTTATTTTTATTTTAAGGGTTAAAGAGACAACACAAGTATTGTCAGTGAAAGTGAATAAGGGAAGTCAACTGAAATTTCAAGAAAAAAAAGTATTTGTAAATTTCAGTTCAGGGTTAGGTATGAATATATACTTCCTGGGATGAGACATTGGAGAGACGTAGAAAAAAGACTTTTAATTGTTAGTCTAAGAACCTCTTGGCTAAATCAATTTAAACATCAGGGGATCCGAAATTTACAACTTTACCTACACAGTCACAGCCACGATTCTGAAGTCCCAGTGTACATCAGATCTGGAGGGCCTGTTAACATAGACTGCTGGAGCCTGCTCTCAGAGATTCTGCTACAGTGGGTCGGGCGTGGGCCCTGAGAATTTGCATGTCTACCATGTTCCTAAGTAATGCCTCTGCAGCTGGTCCAGGGACCATACTTTGAGACCCATTAAATTACAAAATTGCTTTTGAAAACCGTAAAGCAAGGAAAAGGCAACCTTTTTGAAAATTAGCCATACACAAATCAGCTCAAGTTACTAACATTTCTATTTATGTTTTCTGAGACAACTAACTTGAAGACTGAATTAGAAGATTAGGAAATACTCTGTTTATGGGGAGACCTCCCGAGAGAAATAACTACTTGAAAATGTCCCCTTTGGGACCCATCAATGATCTAAACCAGAGTGGGTTGTAAGAAAGTATTTCACGTGGTAGAAGGAGTCTGAGAAAGCATTGGTGATAAAAGAATGGACCTGAACCATTCCCCATTAAATAAATATTTGAGGGATAATTATTAAAGTACTGAATAAATTTGCTGAAAGAAAAGACCAGATGTGCTTAAGTGTCCAGAAACACACTATATGTAAATCGTGCTTTAATAAATGCTTTAAAATCAAACAACAAATGGCAGGATTTTAGTTCACTGTCAAAAAACAAGAGGGAGGTACTTTCTGTTTTAGACCGACCAGCATTCCTAAATCCCAAATAAACACATAGAGATTTCTTGCTTAATTTTTGGAAATGAGACATAACTTTAAATTTTACTTTTCACATACAACATGGCATCCGAGGGAGTAGTCACCTGATTTGTCCTCAGAATGAGACTAATTTTGAATCCTCATTGCTAATCACTAACCCAGCAAAAGAAATTTATTATAGTTGGTTTAGCCAGGCTACCTGAGGAACCACAAAGGTAGACTTTGAATTTAAGAGCTTGCTTTCTTTGCTTTTAGGTAAGTTTTGAATATTGAATGAAATACTAAGCTAGTGGCCCCGTTGAAGACTTACAGGGTGTTGCTGCAGTTTCTGAGCTTGATTCAGACGTTGGTGGGCACTGGAGGTAGAAATGAGTGAAAAGATAAAATGGAAACGCCTCTGAAATAGCGGTTGATTTTGCCGCCACGGGAAGCATCCATCTAATTAATGTAACTTATGCCGAGTATAGATTCTGAGGCTATGTTTCAGCAACTATTCAGTGTTTGATTTGTTGTATATATAGCGTGTCGGCCTCTCAGGCCTCAAGTGAGCATGCAAATAATTATTTGATTGTTCAAGCACATAATTTCTTCCCCGGCTCCTGGAGAAAACACAGAGTTAAAAGGGCTTTTCAAAGTTAATTTCCATATAAATTTCCTTTTCTTTTAATGTGGTGGCCTATGGGATATATATATATGTTAGACTCTGTTGAGATTGCCTTTTCTGAAGATTGGTGTCATAAATAAGTGATCATATAAATCATAAGAAAAAATGCAATTTACTTAAAAAAATCAGTGAGAGGCAGTTTCTATATATATGGTATTTTCAAATTAAATAATCAGTAAAATAAAAACATATATATGAAGGAGATTATTTATTTACAATTCTAAACATCTTTACATTGGAAATATATTCAAAGATAATTCATATTTGTAAAGTCTTATTATAGAGCACAAAGCAGGGTTGCAGGTTAAAAAAAAAAAAAAACCTGCAGTGTATCAAATAGTATTTATAGAATTTGAATGATGCTGGAAAATACATTTCTTTGAACCTATGAAATATGAGTAATATGGTCTCAGATCAAGGCTTTATAAAAAAAATAATTATATCATATGAGATATAGTGGCATAATACTCTTAATTAAACTGATTCTGAACTTTCAGGTTTGTTGTAATGGAGTTCTCTATGACCCCCAGCCTGGACACAGCTGTTGTGAAGAAAATTATATCCCATTTGTTCTGAACTCAACCGGGGTTTGTTGCGGTGGCCGAATAAAAGAGGTGCAAGCCAATCATCGGTGCTGCTCTGGGTATTACGTTAGAATTCTACCAGGTAAGGATCGTTTCCAGGTGGACTCAAAAACTGTGGAAAGCTGACAGCACAAACATGTGACTCATGTGAGTGAGCTATTCCAAGCACCTCCTCAACAAAGACTGAACCACCAACATATAGCTAATGGCCTGCTTTAAATATCACTTCTTCTTTTAGCCCTGTTGCAATGTAAGCCAGGCTAGGTATAAGCAAAAGAAAGAAGGAACACGAGGGACTCAGAATATCTACACCATAAGGAGGTGCATCTGAGGATCTGGTTAACTCCTTTTGTTTTGTAGCTTTATTTTATCAACACCACTATTTCCACCATCACATCGGTGAATTTCTAGCTGTTCCACTCCGTGAAGCTGGTCCCCACCTCCTCCATTTCTGTTCTGAACTCTGCATGCGTTGCTCCTGGATGGATTATAATCGCCAATTCCATTTATCTGAGAACTGCGGTCTACTGCAGGCTGCTCTCACTGCTCGTGGTCAGGCAGGGGAAGGAGGAGCTAGCAAAGGGCAGCAGCGAGGATTCTTCTTCTCCCTTTTATTTTTATTGTCTGACTGAACTAGTTGTTTTTCTCCACATTTCATCCATGCAGAACAATGCCCAGTAAGTGCAATTGAGAATAATTATAATGATAACAACAACTGGCTTTTATAAAATACCAAGTCTCCAGCAGACCCTGTACTAATGTCTCTGTACATGGTACCCTGTATCATCTTCACAACCCTAGGAAATTGATATTTTTTCTGCTGTTCACAAGTAAGGAAACAGGTTGAAAGAGGATCGATAACATCCCCAGATTCACAGAGATGAATGGGAGTGGAAGAGCTGAGTGCGGATACAGGTGTCTCTCCAAAATCTACTCTTTTGAGTACTCTGTTGCCTGTTTATTTTTTTTATTCAAGATATTTTAACATTTACTTGTACATATTTGTGGGGTACAGTGTGTTGTTTCAATACATGCATATACTGCACAGCAAGTCACTTAAGGTGGATAGCATAGTTTTGTACCCATTAGTCCACCACTCTTCCTCTTCCCACCTCCCTCCCCTCCCAGCCTCTGGTAACCATTATTCTACTCTCTACTTCTATGGGAAAACCACTTTTTCTTTTTTAGATTCCACGTATGAGTGAGATCATGCAGTATTTGTCTTTCCATGCCTGACTCACTTCAGTTAACATGATGGTCTCCAGTTCCATCCATGTTGTCGTAAATGATAGGATGTCATTTTTTTATAGCTCAGTAGTATTCCATTGTGTACATGTACCACTTTTTGGACATTTAGATCGATTCCATCTCTTGGCTATTGTGAATAAAGCTGTGATGAACATGGGAGTGCAAGTATCTTCTCGATATATCAATTTCATTTCCTTTGAGTAAATACTCAGCACTGGGTCATAGGGCAGATCTATTTTTAGTTCTCTGAGGGACCTCCACTCTGTTTCCCACAGTGGCTGTACCAATCTACACTCCTACCAGCAGTGTAGGAAAGTTCCTTTTTCTCCACATCCACACCACCATTTGTAATTTACTGCCTCTTTAAACAAAATCTATCAGCATGTGTTAATGACTTTTTCTTTTAAAAGGACTCTTCCAGACTCCTAAACTTTAGTTACTCTTTATCCTGGAAAAGCCATTGAGGATAGAGATTTTTCTCCTACCACTTAAGTTTGATATTGATATTTTCTGTAAGGAGCAGAAAATGGTTACAGGAGGAAGAAAAGACATCTGGTTCAGTGTACCTTGTGTTCAGTATAAATCTATCCATGGGATGTATGTGAAATGAGACATTGTCTCACCTAGCATCTCTTTTGCAACACATAGGAGCAAAAATGGAAGATGTAGTGATTAAATACTATGCAAGTTTATTCGAGGCAGAGAACATGCACTCTAATATAATTTTTCCTTAAAATTCATAAAAAAGCAATATGCATAGTCTCTTTCTATTATTTCTGCTTCTCCTGCAAAAATTACTTTCATATTTGAGTAGCTCGTAATTAACCAGGTTTCCCAAGTAAGAAAATACATTGATGAAAATAAGGAGTTTGTAAGAAAGGGTTAATGTCTTTATGCCACTGCTCACAGTGTAACAACTAACCAAATATGTACTGCCAGTGCTTTGCACTCAAAATAATTTACATTTGGGAAGTTTCTGTCTGTAATGCATATCTTCCCATTCTTACAGATAATTGCTTTAAAAATTATAATCACAGAGATGACACGGACATTTCCTGTTGTTTGATTCTTACCATTCTTCACATGAATGAACCATATGAAGTTTTTCTCTAAGTCTAGCATGGAACTAAATAACAGTGTTTTCATTTCCAAGTCACATTAAAATTTTGATGCTATGATTTGCAGCAAACTAAATTCTAAAAAAAAATCCTCTATCCCTTAAAATTAATGGAAAGTACTTGGTCACACATATCACTGCTGTTAACTCAGGAGATTCTGTCACTTTCTCAATCCTATCACAAAGTGTCAGATTAGAACTAAGAACACAATCTACTTTTGTTCTATTTTAAAATAAAACTTAACATTTTTCCTTAAAGTGATACAAGCTATGGAAGCCCATAAATCATTTATTGACATTATATAAACCTTTTAATAACTAATTTTTAGCACAAGAGTTTTTAAAATCTCCATTGTCTGCATATATACACATGTTCACTTAGACCTGAATCATTTTAGTATCTACCAAAATGTTGAGCTCGCCCTGCATTCAGATTCCTTTTAAGTAGTTCATTTTTCACAGTACTAGAAAGCCCTACCATGGTGTCAAGAGAAAAAAAATGCAATCTCATGGAATAATCAAAGAGAGTGTTTTGCTGCAATCATTAATCGCAATGCACCTAAATGAAGAGATTATCTCATGGCCTCCGTCCTCAGCCAATGGTCTTTGTTAACGAGTTTAACACTGTTTACATCAAGAAAGAAAGTATAGTGACCCCAAACCATCTTGTATCTAAATGTAATTAAAATCTAATCAGTAGTCTGCTGGTTTATGACTAAGAAGGATGCAGGCATTTTGATATTTATAGATAGTTATAGATGAGTCTGAAATATTGGTTAATAATATTTACTTCATTTTTTCCCATTACTTTCCTCCATAGCACCTAATAACAAAGAGCAGCAGAGACAAAAATGTTCATTCCCTCTCTTTTTTTTGTAAATATGCTAATGACCCCAAGCTAAATGTTAATGTGGGTCATTCTTTGATAAGAATAACAATTAACTGTTAGACTGCATGGTAGCTTTTAGAGGGAAAACATTTTCAAGCCTGGCCTGAAATAGATTCATTTTGCGAGGTTAATGAGAAGGTGACTGATCCTTGTATCTTATGTCTAATAGCCCTCTTTTTGAGGAAAAAAATCAGTTTTATTTCTCATTGATATAAGCCACATCTTTTTTTATAAAGGCTTTTCTTCTGCCAGTAACTAAATACAATTCTGAGGAATTCAGGGAAATACAAGTATGGCTAAAATATCTAAACCAATTAATATTTGTCATACTCAAAAAAAAAGGCTTTTAAAAAAATTGTTGGCTTTCCCCAACATATGTAGACTATGTTTCCTCTAAGCCCACCTTTGTCTTAAGTGATGTTTAATTAACTAATGCTGCCGTTAGACCATGTGACACATTATGTTAAAGTTTGTCAGTGAGGGACATTGTGTTCTCTGGCTGTGCAGATTTAAGAAATATGGCAACTACATTTCAAGACTAAGCAGAAAAGTCCTTTTACCCAGAGGAATGTGACAAATACAATAACTTCATTGTTTACAGTGTGTTTATTCTTCCTTTATTGGCCACTGGTACCATCAACATGAGAAATTCACTAAGTTCCCTTCTACTTATAGAAATCATGTTATAGGATCCTTTCAAAGACAATTGACCAAGCCAACTCTCCCCTGAATTCCAGGAATCCATATCTTGAGAGAAAACTGAGGATGCCTTGATCCACACCTGGGTATTGACTCTAGAGAAAGAAAAATTTATGTTTACACAAAAACCTACACACAAATGTTTGTAGCAGCTCTATTTATAATTGCCCCAGACTGGAAACAACTCAAATGTCCCTAAGTGAGTAGATGGATATACTGTGGTATAAAGGAATACTACCTAGCAATCAAAAGGAACCCAATATTTATAAATGCATGAAAGTTTTATGCCAAGTGAAAGAAGCCAGTCTCAAAAAGCTACAAACTATGACATACTCAGAAAGAAAAGCATGTCATTTACATGACACACTCAAAAAGACAAGCTACAGTTCTGGAAAACAAATTGGTGACTGCTGAGGGTGATGGATGGGGAGAAAGAGTGACTATAAAGTAACAGCATGAGGGTGTTTTCAGGAAGTGATGAAACACTTTTGTATTCTGATTGTATTCCTTCGTTAAAATTCATAGAACCCAAAAAAGTTTTACTGGATGCTATTTTTAAAAATAAAATTTTAAAAGGAGCATGCATTAAAATCCTATTTCAATTTTACAAATAGGAAGAGTAGGACATAGGAACATGGCCAAGTCACTAAGCTGATCAAAGATGTAATTTTCATGATTAAATATTAGGTTGGCCCTTACAGATATTGTGTTATATAATAATGTGATGACTTCATATGTGTAATTTAATATATTTTTCTGGTATGTTGGTAGAACAGGAAGAAAGCAAATATATCTCCACTAAAATTACAATGAAATTCCCTAGTTTAGAAAAAACAAGCATAAAGTCCTAGTCAGAAACTATACTCCTGATTTCAGTCAATAGTTTATATGATCACATTCTCATAAAAGAAAAAAAAATTTTGTATTGTGTTTTGGTGGTTTGATACTGAACAATTAGTGGATGAGATCATGGGTTCTGGTGTCAAACTGCCTGGCTTCCCATCCCATTTCTTTCTCTTCTTAGTTGTTTGACCTTCATTCAATAAGTTAAATTAGTACTATTAGTGGGAGGCTAATGTCTCTTATATCTAGTGAGCTGCTGAGTTAGAATCCCCAAAGCTTACTCGATCTTTTGTGTACAAATCGAAAGAAAGATTTATAGTAATTGAAGAGCAATAAGAGTAAAGGGGATTAATGGGCCTCCTTTAAATGATAAAAGATAGTTTCTAATTTGTCTTTCCAGAGCAAGGACACAGGTGTGTCTACTTTCATAAGGTCATATGAAGAAGCAGTTCACAAAAGCCAAGAACCAAATATCTGATGGCCATTCAGATCCTGTGAGACCAAGGACCCTGATTGATTCTGTTAGACCAAGAAATACTCTAAGTTGAATTTTGGCAATTGGCTGGGTAAAATCATAAACAGCTTCCAACCTTGAAGAAGAAAGAGACTTTCCATTTTGCATGACATCACAGCGTATAGCCTACACCCTAGAAAATGCACTTTATTCAGACACAATTGATGTTTGGAGACTTTGTGTTCCTTTTAAGTTACCACTGTTGACAAAGAGAAGGAATTAATTTTTTGAGAAGACTGGGAAGCATAACAGGAGATCATTCACATATTGTATAAAAGTGGAATCTTATAGAGGAAATCAAATATCTCTCAGTATATATGTTTCCTGTTGCTGCCATAACAAATTGCCACAAACTTAGTGGCTTAAAACAATGCAAATTTATTATATTTCTTAAGGTCAAAAGTTTGAGGTGGGTCTCAATGAGCTAAAACCTAGGTATCAGCAGGAAGAGAGTTCATTTTCTTGTTTTTTCCGCCTTCTAGAAGCTACCCATATTCTTTGGCTTGTTACTCCCTTCCATCTTCCAGGCCAGCAATTGCCAGTGGAACCTTTCTCACATCAAATCATCAAACTTAATCCCATCTTCTGTCTCAATTCCTTTTTGCCATGTAACATACCATATTCGCAGGTTCCGGGGATTAGGATGTGGATGTCTTTGGGAGGTCTTCTTCTGCTTACCACACTAAGGTAATGTTTAAGTAATTGTAACAGTCAAGAGGGCATTTCTATAAATTCTTGGAGTGTAACTGTCACAAGTGAAAGCAAAAAAGTACTGTGAGTCTGAGTGCAAGAATATAGGAAAAAATGCTGAGCATAGATCTACGACTGTAAATTAAGCAGCTGCCTCAGGGATTGGCAATAGGATGGTATTAGGGTTGGGAACTACAGGGGAGTTAGGAATTGCTTAATCTGAAAAGCTATTAATTTGGTCTGAATTTTTTTTTCTTTTTTCTTTTTCTTAGCTGAAGAATCTTCCAAGTACTCAGCAAGCTCTTGTAATTTAGAGAAGAGGGACAATCTACTGTCCTATCTTCTGTTTTCTGGGAAATTGTGATATGTTTTTTGCCCCTACTGAGACTAGAGTATTCCTGGAAAGTGATAGTTAAGCCACCTCTGAAACCAGGCATGGATTTATTTTTTCCCTGTTTATGGACTGGATTTCTTTATTGTGGTAAAATATACAACAAAATTTACCATTTTAACTATTTTTAGGTGCACAGTTCAGTGTCACTGAGTATACTCACATTGCTGTGCAATCACCACTGCCATCTAACTCCAGAACTTAATCTTCTCAAGCTGGAATTCTGTACCCATTAAACACTAAGTCTCCATATTCCCTTACCTTCAACCCCCAGTAACTGTAATTCTGGTTTTTGTCTCTATGAATTTGACTGCTCTAGGTACCTCATATAATTGGAATCATACAATATTTGTACTTTGTGACTGGCTTCTTTCACTTAGTGTAATGATTTCAGGACTCATCCATATGTCAAGTATGTAGCATATGTCAAGGTTTCATTCTTTTTAAGGCTGAATAATGTTCCATCATATGAATAGGCCACATTTTCTTTATGCATTCATCTGTTGATGGACATTTGCATTGTTTCCACCTTTTGATTATTGTGAATAAAGCAGTTGTGAGCATGGGTGTTCTAATATCTGTTCAAGTCCCTGCTCTCAAGTCTTTTGAGGATATACCCAGAAGTGGAATTGCTAGATCATAAGGTCATTCTGTTTAATTTTTTTGAGGAACTGTCATACTTTTTTCCACAGCAGCTGCACTGTTTCATATTCCCAACAGCAATGCAGAAGTGTACTTTCCATATCTTTGCCAACATTTATTTTCTGGGTTTTTTTGTTGTTTTTTTGATAATAGCTCTCCTAATCCATAAGAAGTGTTATCACATAGTGGTTTGATTTGCATTTCCCTAATGATTAATTAATTTTGAGCATCATTTCATGTATCTGTATATCTTCTTTGGAAAAACATCTATCCAAGTTCTTTGCCCATTTTAAAAATAGCATTCCTGGTTTTTTGCTGTTGAGTTTTAGGAGTTCTTTATACATTCCATATATTAATCTTTTATCAGATATGTAATTTCCAAGTATTTTCTCTCATGGATTGTGTTTGCACTCTATTCATAATGTTCTTTGATGTGTGGAAGTTTTTAATTTTGATGAAGTCCAGTTCATCTATTTTTTCTTTTATTATCTGTGCTTAAGAGTCATATCTAAGAAATCATTGCCAAATCCAATGTCATAAAGCTTTCCCTCTGTTTTCTTTCTTTTTCTTTTTCTTTTTTTTTTTTTGACCAGTAAGGGGATTGCAACCCTCAAAAACTCAGTGTCATCTGCCTCACGCTCAGCCAGTGAGTGCACCGGCCACCCCTATATAGAACCCCCAGCCTCAGCGCCACCAGCACTGCACTCTCCTGAGTGAGCCATGGGGCTAGCCCCCCTCTGTTTTCTTGTAAGAAACTTGAGATTTAGTTTTTATGTCTAGATCTTGGGTACATTTTGAGTTAATTTTTGTATATAGTATAAGGTAAGGGTTCAACTTCATTCTTTTGCATGGGGATATCCAGTTTTTCAAATACTATAAAGTTACTTCAAAAGGTACATAGAAAGATTTATAGTATCTTTTGATTCTGTTTTCCCATGAACTCTTTGAAGTACCTTCATATTTGTTGAAAAGGTAGTCCTTTTCCCATTGAATGGTCTTGGCACTCTGGTTAAAATCATTTGACCATATACATGAGTGTTTATTTCTAGAATCTTTATTCTATCCCGTTGGTCTATATGTTTGTCTTTGTACCAGTAACACTGTTTTAATTACTGTTGCTTTGGAGCAAGTTTTTAAATCAGGAAGTATGAAACTTTTATCTTTGTTCTTCTTTTTCAAGATTGTTTTGGTTATTTGGGATCCCTTGAGATTCCATATGAATTTTAGGATGGCTTTTTCTATTTCTGCAAAAAAGCATCAAGATTTCTATAGGGATCACATTGAATCTCTAGATCACTTTGGGCAGTAGTGACATCTTAACAACATCAAGTCTTCCAATCCATGAGCAGAGAATCTTCTTCCATTTAGCTGTGTCTTCTTTCATTTCTTCCAGCAACATTTTATAGTTTTCAATGTACAAGTCTTTCATCTCCTTGATTAAGCTAATTCTTAAGTATTTTATTTATTTTTTGATGTTTTTACAAATGAAATTGTTTTCATATTTTTCTTTTCAGATTGTTTATTCTTAGTGTATAGAAATGCCCCTGATTTTTTGTGTTGATTTTGTGTCCTGCAGAATTTTGTATTTGCTGAATTCATGTATCAGTTCTAACAGGTTCTAACAATTCTAATATTGTGGAATATTTAGGGTTTTCTACATATAAAATCATGTTTTCTGAGAAGAAAGATAGTTTACTTCTTTCTTTTCAATTTGAATAACTTCTATTTCTTTCTCTTGCCTTATTGCTCTAACTATAACATCTAATATTATATTGAATAGAAGTGGTAAAATCAAGCATCCTGTCTTGTTACTTGCTATGTATTGAATTATGTCCCCAAAGTTCCATATATTAGAAGGTTGACCCACACTGTGACAGTGTTAAGAGGAAGGTTAATCTTATTACAGTAATTGAAAGGTGGGGCCTTTAAGAGGTGATGGGATTGTGAAGACCATGGCATAGTGAGTGGATTAATCCATTGATGGTTTAATGGTAGTCAAGAGCATAGTTCTAAGGACTTTAAAAAGAGAGCACATGAGAAGCTCTCTTGCTCTCATGCTTCTGCCATATCCACCATGTGACATCCTGCCTTGCTGTGGAGAGTCACCACCCACCACGTAGGCCCTCACTAGATATGTTCCCTGGACTTTGGACTTCCCAGCTTCTGAAACTGTAAGCCATAAAATTGTTTCTTATCAATTACCCAGTTTCAGGTATTCTGTTATAAGCAACAGAAACATAATACATTCCTGATCTTAGAGGGAAAGTTTTCAGTCTTTTACTGTTGAGTGTGTTGCTGGCTGTGGGTTTTTCATATATACCTTTATTATGTTAAGGCAGTTTCCTTCTATTCCTATTTTGCTGAGTGTTTTTATAATGAAAGGGGTTGAATTTTGTCAAATGCCTTTTCTACGTCAACTGAGATGACCATGTGTATGGTTTTTTTTCTTCATTTTGTTACTATGGTGTGTTACATTGATTGATTTTCATATGTTGACACATCCTGGCATTCCAAGAATAAATCCCACTTGGCCATATTGTATTATCCTTTCAATTTGCTATTGAATTCTGTTTGTTATTATTTTATTGAGGATTTTTGCATAAGGAATACTGGTCTGTACTTTTCTTGTTATGTCTTTGTCTGGTTTTGGTATCAGGATAATGCTGGCCTCATAGATTGAGTTGGGAAGTTTCCCTCTTCTTCAATTTTTTGGAAGAGTTTGAGAAAGATTGGTGTTAATTCTTCTTTAAATTATTGGTAGGATTCACCAGAGAAGCCATCTGAGCCAACACTTTTCTTTGTTGAAAGGTTTCTAATTACTTATTCAAATTTGTTACTAGTTATACATCCATTCAGATTTTGTTTTTCTTCATGATTCAGTCTTGGTAGGTTGTGTGTTTCTAGTAATTTGTTCATATCATCTAATGGGATGGATTTTTGAACAATGAATTTGGACAGGAAAGACCTTAAGAATACCTGCTAAGAGTTCTTGTCCTATTTTTATACTTTTCATGTATGTATCCATAGCTAAATATTGTCTAATATTTTTGATATCATTTTTGTAAGCAATTCATGTTGCTTTTATTAACAAAGTTTTGGGATATCCAGGCTTTGCAAGGGGATTAACTAATTAATAGAAAGCAGGAAGTTCAGGACTATAAATTACTAAACGCAATTCTAAATTCTTCAGTGAACTTGGAAGCTTGACAAGCCATTAATTAGGTTATAGAAATCTTGTCTGGACCATGGTTTAAAGCTATAAAACCCACCAGCTTGGTCATCACACTCACATACCTTGTAAGACACGATGATGGGATATTGTCCAGAGAGGGAGATTTGTTTAAGAAGAGGCAGTAGAGAAAAGGGTCTGTTGAACATGTGAGAAGAAGATGAGGAGCAGAACAAGGAGGAGGAGCATGTCAAGATCTGGGAGGCCAGAGGAAGGATAAAGAGAGAAAAGAAATAAAATCTAGATTTTAGACCTGCCAAGTTTTTATTATTCCTTTCAAAGGTATCCTTAAGAAAAGGAATTTTTAAAATTTTGGTTTTTAAAGGCCTCTCTCTATAAAAAATAAATAAATAAAAATTTATGAAGGCTAACTATTGATATTTAAAATATTTGAATCCTTCGATGTTAAGGCACCCAGCCAAAGGTGATCTTATTCTTATATTCTTATTCTAAGTTTCCCAGAAAATCATGTGAATAGTTTGATAAAGGAAATTATAATCATAGGCAATATAAATGTATTAATAGTTGTTTCCTGAAGCCACCTCACTTTCAAAAAAATTACACTATACAGAAAAATATTTTTGAACATTTTTCCTGTAATGCCACATAATTCATATCACCAGATCTAAAGTGCTCATTTATCAAAGAAGAGGAAATAAGCAACATAAATTTACCTCTAATTGGCATGTGTGTATGTGAGCAGACAGACATGTTCTTACATCTTTCACACAAAAATTTTAGAGTTGTATTGAGATTTTGCAACTTTAGCCTAGCACTATTATTTCTAGTAATTTTGTCAATCCATTGGCATCTGCCAGGTGACTGGAATAAAACTTAGTTGTGAATCATAGCATATTTTTTTAATCCAAGCAATGATTGTTATTGTCATAAATTGACAGGTGAAGTATGCTGTCCAGATGACCAGCACAATCGGGTTTCTGTTGGCATCGGCGACTCCTGCTGTGGCAGAATGCCGTACTCCACCTCAGGAAACCAGATTTGCTGTGCTGGGAGGCTTCATGATGGCCATGGCCAGCACTGCTGCAGTGGACAGATTGTGAGCAAAGATTTAGAATGCTGTGGTGGAGAAGAAGAGGGTGTGGTGTACAGTCGCCTTCCAGGTAAGGGGCCCTTAGCTACCTTTCAGTGGATGGAGAGTCTGAGAGGCAGAGAGGGTAAGAAATTTGCCCTAGAAATAAAACCAATAAGTAATTAAAGCTTACTTGGATTATATCTAATGCAACAATTAGAAACATATTGCATAACAAATAAAAATGTAACCTCCCATTTTTTGTGAGAACCTGATATATTTCTTAAGCACACATCAGAATTCTTTCTTCTGGAAAAGTATCGTGTCCACCACACACACACACACCAGACAGTCCCACACATGAATGCATTGGTTCTGGCTCTAAAGAATATTTTCTAGCAAATACTAACAGTATTCAAAATTATTATGATAATATATGTTATAATTCTTTTAATCCCTTATTCTTTTTACTTATGAAACTAACACGAATAATAATAACAACTATCATTGAATGAGTACTTACTATCTAACAGGCACTGTGCCCAATGTTTTTTATACATTATTTTTTATTATCATTATTTTATTTTATTTGTTATATATAATATGTAATATTATAATTTATTATATATAATATATAATATTATAATTATCAATCATTTTATCAGTTGATCTTTACAACAGTTTTATAAGATAGGTACTATTATTATCCACATTTTAAAAATGAAGAAACTAAAGTGCAGACATTAGAAACTTGCCTTAGAAAAAAACCTACCCTTCTCTCTGACCTGTTTTGCTTTTATTCTTCATACAACAATGGCTTTGTACTGTAATTATCCATAGAGAAAATAGAAAGATAATGCAGTCTTTTCTGTCACGTGGTTGACCAAAACTGCTTTTTAAAATTACTTAAAGTTAGAAAAAGTGGCCCTAAGCTTCACAACTCATTCTTATAATATTACATAAATGTTTTAGTTTATTGTCAAATTTGGAGAAATCTCTACCAAAGGTCTTTTTGAGATTTCAGGCATTTTAAGTTTTCTTGTCTTAAAGTAATTTTCTGTGACTTGTCTTAAATATTTGTTGAACTGGCAACATCATTAACTATATTTCATGGACATTCTTTCTGTATGACTGAATTTGAGTTGTGTGTTATCATAGATGTAACTATTTTATCGTATCAGCAAGAATTATCATTTTTTAAATGTATTTATGAATTACTTCTTTTCATATTGTATTATCACGTAACTAAATTGCCCATACATTGCTGCAATTCTATATTGATCATTTTCTTTTAATAGTTTTGGCATAATCTGAAAGTTATTTTGTTACATTTTTCTTATTGATGTCAGAATGATATTAATTGATTTCATTGTTCATTTTGCTAATTTTTACAGCTTTTGTTTCATATTACACTAATTTTTCTATCTGATTTTTTACTGTCTCTATAGCTTGCCTTTTAGTGCATCTGAATTGGAAGTCTATGATTTCTTACATTTCTTTTCTTTCCAAATTGCAGTTAAAATGGTGTATTCAAGCCTTGACATTTTTTTAAAAAGTGAGTGAAATCATATAAATATAGCTACTGAACCCAAATTAAATATTTCCCAGACTAAACTTCCTCATAGTTAGGTTGCAAAAATGCTCATGGTCACTCCAAATTCAATTAATATGAGAGGACATATGGCAGAGCCCGAGTTAAAGGGGGAAGAGACAGTGGCCATAAAAAGTTGTAGTTAAATAGTATACTTTGCAAATTTTATAGAAATATATAACCATGTTTGCTTTGGAAGGGGCTTATGCAAGAAGGACCCCTGAAGCTCCATCATTAGCTTTAGGGTAAATCCACCCCTGCAAGTATTAAGTGTTGACACTCCAGCCCTCTCTATGATTTCAGGACATCATGATATCTTGATGGAGAAGAATTATGAATTCTTTACCATCTTTTGGTAATTTCTTTTCTTTTTGAAAACCAAAGAGTTATCCATAATGCAAGTAACAATTATTTAAATTGATTCTTATAGCTATTATTCATAGTTATTACCACGTATGTTCTTATACATGGTATTTATTTCTTCAACATAAAGTTCTGATGAAAACTGTTAAGAAGAGCATGTTAATAACAAAACTAATCAGCTAGAAAATAAAAAGTATCAATCCTGAGCATTCCTGAATCTGTGCCTTAATAAAAATAGACTCTTGATATTTTAATACTTCATAAACAAATAAGACATGCTAAATTGATTTATTCACAACTGAATTTTAATCCTCTCAGTGTGAAAAAACTCATCTCCTTCTTCGAGCCAAAAAAAAGCCCTTGATTTCTAATATTTTATTTTATCTTTGGAAAACCAAAAATGTGTTTGCAAATCATTTACCAATCTACAAAGTTATAAATCACCTACACTATAACCATCCTATGCATTTTTTAATCCAACCTAATGGGACACATCTAAAGGAAAGTTTTAATATATACATGGTCAAGCTGGTTGACATTTTCATGTCATTTTATTTATCTCCCTCAGCTGCCAAGAAATAGTGATAATGGATAATTGCCCTACATATAACAGAAGTAGGTTTCAATTAGGACACTTTTATTGACCCCAGAAATTTAAGGATTACCTCCAGAAAATAGCACAGGGCACCTGGATCTGTGCTATAAGGTAACAAGAAAGTTTGTTTTGCCCAGTAAAACAAGCACACAAACAACAAAACCAACCTCCCAGGATCTTCTGTGAAATTGAGTGACATGTCAAACCATACCATGCATAAGAGTCAGTATCGACACACAGTTATTTCAGAAATTTCCCCTAAATTTCTCCCATGCATTCTAGACTTCAAAGGTTGGCATTCTAAAGACACTAAAGCTCAGTCAGGGATCCCAGCCCAGCCAAGTGTCTCCTAGATACTGCTTATTGGCTAAATGATGTACACAAAGATCAGTAGACACATAACAACAAGTGAGTAACAGTCCATTGTCACTTTTTGCCAAGCTGAGTGCTGTGTGCTTTATATTCATTAACACATTTACTCCTCACAGCCACCCTGAGGTAGGTATTATTATTACATCTGTTTTACAGACGAGAAAACAGAAGCACAGAAGTTAAAAACTTCCTTCAAATCACACAACTAATAAGTGGCTGTATTAGTTCCAATAGTACTAACTGCTGTTATAAATGAGTTATATAGCTCAAATACAAAGGAGATTATTTCTTTCTCATATAATAATACCAAGGTGGTAAATGCGTATGCAGGTTAGCTCCCTTTCCTGCAGTTATTCTGGCCTTCGGAGGCTCTGCCATTTTCAATAGGTAAATTCTAGGGTCACCTGAGAGTTGTGTCCATTCCTGGGGAAAACAGCATGAGATAACATGTGTGGGAGTTTTTTATTGGCCAGGTCTAGAAATAGCAAATATTTTTAATTGCATTCCATTGACTAAAACTCAACTATTTGTTGATACCTAAATGCAAGGGAGGCTGGGAGATTAGCCCATGAGTTTCTTGCCACTGTGGCTAACTCCATCCATATGACTACAGAGTCTATGCTTTTAGCTTCTACAAGTATTCTGATACCTTGATAAACATTGGCTATTCTCCAAATCAAATCAAGTCAACGTTCATTACGTCTAATGAGCAGGCCCAGTATAACATAACCATAAGTTGCAAACATTTAATGAAAGACCAGAAAAAAAATACAGACATTATGAACTCTGCCCTTTGAGTGTACACCACATGCAAGCAAAAGTTAGAGGAAAAGTTGGAGGAAGTGTGTAAGTGTTCAGCTCTAAGGCAGCATCTCAAAGTGTGGCCCAGGGATTCCTGGGAGTCTCCAAGATGCTTTTAGGTGATCTGTGAGATCAAAGTTTTTTTTCATAATAATGCTAAACTATTATATGCCTTTTTAACTCTTGTTATCTCATGAGTAAATAGTCTAGTTTTCCAGTGCTTCCATGACATGTGATATTGCAACGGGTCAAGTGCAGAAGCAGATGTGAAAATTAAGCTGCCTTCTATTACATCGGACACTAAAGAGGCTTGCAAAAAATGTAAAATAATGACATTCTTATCACTAATTTTTCAGTTTGGAAAATATTTTTTATAAATATGTTAACATGTTATGGATTTATTATTGTTATTTTTAGAAGAAATAATAAATACATATTTTGAAAATTTCCATCTTAAGTTCTAACACAAGAAATATCAACAGACATAACCCATATAAACAAAAGCTATTTAGGGTTCTCAATAACCTGTAAGAGTTTAAAGGGGACTTACGACCAAAATATCAGAGCCATTGCTGAAAGGCATAGTGACATCTATTAGAAAATCATGATGATTAGTTAGTTATCCTGTGGTATGACTAACCAGTTGAGTACCTTCTTCTCCTTTAGATGATGTAGCTGAAAACAGATCTGTTAAAGAGAACTATGGTGGTGGAAAGACACAAAAGTGTTGCCTTCTCTAAATGGCAGAAAAATGTTTCATTTTAGTGTCTTTGTTTATCTATAGCTTTCATTTTTAATTAGCCAATTGCCATTCATTCATTAAGTAGATATTATGTAATGACTATGTTGAAGATATCATTCTTGGTGCTTTGTATAAAAATGTCTAAGATTCCATTTTTATCCTCAAGGATATACAGTCTGATCAGGGATAAGAGTACCTTTTGGTTTACACAGGTGGTAAATGAGGGATGAATAAATGCACATATATTCTTAGGACTGAGAAATCAATCAAGTCAAAGTGATAAAGAAAGCTAGGTGAAATGTACCATGGGTTTGGAATTTCGAGCAATGAGTAGGATTTAGAGAGGAGTGGCTTGACCTAATGTGTGAAATGTCAATCTGCAAAACGTATTCAATAGTAGTGAGCACTTTGGTTTACTGGAGGTATAAACCCTGTGAAGGAAAATTAGGGGAAGATATATCTGAGCAGGCAAAAAGATTTGAACATTATTTCGTACTCTGCAAAGAATGATGATAAAAAAACTGTGATTTTAGGAGATTGATTAAATTTGGGCAGCGAAACACATCTGAAGAAGAAAGAAAGAACTGATAGCACCACTGCTATGAAGTAAAATGCACCTGTTTGGAGAACAGGTTATTGTCCACCAGAACAATGGTTCTCAATCTTTTTTTCCCTTTAGAATCTTTGGAAAGTTACAAACCCTCACTGCAAATAGAAATACAAAGAATACACACAAAAACTTGCCTGCAATTTTATATACCTTTGGAGTGCATCCATGGACCCAAATTTCAGAATTTCTTCCTTATTCACTTCAATATGATGTTCCATGTCAGACAAACATTTCTAAAACAAGTTGTGACATTTCTCAACTGTAAATCGAGGGTAGTTATAGAGTTTTGCATGACTGCGCAACTCCACCAAATCTAATAATCATGACAAACTGAAGGAACGATCCTTTCAAAAATAAAACTTTTTAAAAAATCTTTTTATTCTCTTGACCTTTCTGCAGGTTTCATTGAAAAGAGATAGGTTCTATGTGTCTTTTTCCTTTCTCTGCTGCTGCTCACTCCTGTCACCCCTAATGACTGTGACCTTAATGACCTTCCAGAATATCCATATGGCCCTTTATCTCCTCAACCTAGCAACACCATACCTGCAACATGAGGGTTTGGATCTCATAATATTGTTCCTAAGCCTGGCCTCTCTTACCGCCTGGCATTGTGTGCCTGCCACGAGACCGGGCTGGCTCGTAAAACATCACTTTATGTACTTTATTACTTAAACTCTTTTATTTGCCTGCAGGAGCCCTTTAACAAAATCACATTGAATTGACTTTCTCACACCAAATCAAATCTCCCTGGTCCCAGTTCAGTTGTCTTTGTCAATATGTATTTTATAAATGGAGTGAATTAACAGATGCTGTTGGAACAGAAGTGCTGGGGTAGCGTTTATGTTTTTAGTGCTCTCTCTGGACAGATGAGTTATGTAGGAGTGTTATACAGGTATCTCGGGACAAAAGTCTTGCTTGTCATTTCGGTGGATATGTATTCTTAACCATTTTCTTTGAATATATATTTAAACCTCTTCATTACTCATTTTTTCTTGGTGTTTGCTTATATGGTTTTATCATTTATGTCATTAATCTTGGGTTGGGCCTGATTATATCCCTTTGTGTTAAAAGATAAAAATTACAGCCTCTCTATCCTTCTCAGAGGACAGGATTTTCTGTTAGCCATGGGAAACTGATTGTTCTACTCCTTTGTATATTGCCTTATATCTATCACACATTTTGTCCATGTAGCCTTTGATATGAAACCTTGGGTTGAAATTGTTTCAAAAGAGAACACTGAGTTTTCCATGTCCTGAACTCTGACTTCCCTAGAACGAAGCACTGCCACTGTTTGTTTCATAAGATGAAATTTGGGAACTTTGAGAAGAGGGAAGTATAGACACAAAAATCCATGGTGTAAGAGTTGTATTGAAAGAATATTTTCCTGCAAGATTTCTGTATAACATAATGAACTTTTTGAAAAGTGTAATATGTAAATAGTATCAAATGTATTGCAGTGATTTGGGGAGCATTTTTATGCTACCTCCTCTTTCTCCATTTTGCAGTGGTGGACATCGAGCCATCTACTGGTGAAGACAAGCATTCATTTCTTTTCCTTCATGCTCTGCCAAAATTTTATAAGTTTGTCCTAAGAATCACTAATCACAACCCTTTTTTTCCTCCTCCTTCTGGACCTCCCATACAAAATCCCTTGGCTTAAAATGTGGTTCCCATGGTCAATCCCTGAATTTCACAGTGATTTATCATATTCCAGACTGTTTTTTACTACAACAATATTTTTATCTCAAAAACATGACACATAATTATTGGTCTTCTTTTAGAAAAAATGAAGTATTAGTTTTGCAGGTTTAACTTTTTATTTATTAACTTTTCATTTAGCAATTCATCAGGCAGATACGTTTATAAGTGTTTTCCTTTTCAGTCCTGGACATCAGTAAGTATTGGTAGCATATTTGAAGTATTAGTAATATTACGAGTAAAAAGTTCTTTCCTCCATTATTTTTTCAATTGTGTCCAATGCAATGGAAACCATCTACTGGATATATATGCTGTTTGGGAAGACAATATATGCTGTTTGACCTGAAAAGTAAACATTTACTAGTTCAATGTATACTATACCACTTTAATAACATCTGCATCTTGTTCAGAGAGACTCTCCATCTCTGTACAAATATAATGAAGAGCCCCTGGAAGAATGGACCAATCCATCAATAATGCATGACCTAGTTTGTTTTTCTTTGGGCATATTTAAAATTGTGCATTCTGTGTGTCAAAGTTCAAAAGTCAAGTGCTACATGTGATAAATTAAGTAGGGGTGAAAAGTTATTGCAATGCAGTTTCAGGAGATTGTCTGTCTCTGAATTTGCAGCTCATTCATGCTGAAGTGATGCACTATGGGAATTACTACCAAACTCTGCTCTGCAACATCTGCTCTCCCTAAGTGAGTTAGTGCACGTCAGACATCTTTATGTCAGAATATTGCAGTGATGGATGCAGTCTTCAGAAAATGCTGCATAAAAATCTGGTGTGCCGTTCTGGCCATTAAGTGAAATTACTATTTAAATTAATGGCACTGTCACAGTTTATCTGTGCAAAGAATGAACGCTGATTAGGGTATTAAGTAATTAGCAATTTATCACACTGGAACAAGGTTGATAATAATTAAAGAAGTAATGGTTTACCAAAGAAACTAGAAAGGGAGTCACTTCTTGTTATGTGAATGAAATCTTGGCTGGAAATTTCAATTTGGTAAAACAAAGATGAAGCTCTTTGTGAAAGAAAGCATCTTTTTTCTTGTTAGTATAGAAACAGTTCATTATCAAAATTTTAGTTGACCTGTCAAAAGTCCCTCAGAGTGGTCAGATGACTGATTAGGAGTTTTGAATTAGGTCAATGTCTGCATTTTGATTTTATATTTCAAGTATAGTGAAACCATGAAGTAATTTGGAAGTAGAGGGGGGAGAATATATTCTGTTCCCTAAAAGGCCACTTTTCAAATTGTGATTGCTTTTTAAAATAGAAACATGAATTGTTTTACGAAAAATAATCCAAGGTTTTATTTAAACGTCAGATCAGAAGCAGCAGAAAAATTTCCAAACAATATAACACTTGAAGCTGTGGGGTTTTCTTTTTATTTTATGTGTGTATATATTTATTTATATATGTATTTATGTATGTATGTGCACATATATTTTCCTACCAGAATCATGAGTCAGACCACAATGATAACCTTGCTGTATGTATTTATCTGAGAAAACTTTTCCTGGAAATGTAAACTAGCTAAAATTATTAATATAACAGCTTACTTTAAAATCAATGACTTTGAAGAGTTATTATATTTAGATAAACATGGCATGTCAAAACTCTATTATAGTAAGCATATGTCATTAATCATAAACAAGTTTTTGTAAATATTGGGAGATATTTTTTTAAAATGGAAAGGTCAATGAGGGGGGGTTTTAGAGTGATGTGTGGATAACATCTTTCTTAAGGCATGTGCCAAACCAGTGTCTACTTATAATAATTTTAAAAAAACAAAAGCACTGAAAACTCCTTTGTCTATTATGAGGGGTGTCTTTCATAGTGCAGGTGTTTGTACAGGACCAGATTAAACAATTCAGGACCCTGGGGCACTTCGAATTTGAGGTTCTTTATGTTATCAGTGAGGACTAATAATAAATAAACAAAATTCTAATTAAAATAAATCATTCATCACATTGTGCTGCAGTATAACTGGATATAAATTCTAATATGATAGCACCGTGACATGGACTATAGGCACCTTAATTTCTAGCTTAATCTGACTCTAGAGGATTGTTTATTTATTTATGCTTTTATGTTGAAATTTCTGCTGTTTCTCTTCTATGGCGACATCTAAATGATGCGAACTCAGCCACTAAACTAAATTTGGTGGAGAAAAGAGTCTATTTGGTATCTCAGGTGTATGTGTCTCTCATGGTGATGTGGGAATTGATGGTCCTGACTACAAGGTCTTTCTGCCGTCACCCCCAACCTGTCACTTATGTCTGGGGTGGGTTTAGAACAGAGGGTGGCTCAAAAAATAGTGGCTGAGTGGGGCACCTGATAAGTGAAACTGCTCAGCTGGTTTTGTATACCAAATCTATCTCATGAAGAAAGAATCGTTACCATTGTGGTGGCTAGATTCACAAGAAGCAAGTATCTGTGCCCCAAACAAAGCTAGACAAAAACTTGCAAGGCTCCTCCCATGGGGTTTCTAGCTCTAGGACAGGGCTGCCTTTCCCCTCTGCCTGGCCTCTTATGCTAGAGTACTTGGATGACCTTTACACCCTTGTAAATTTCTAGAGCTTTCTCTGAGTCCCTATAGTTTAACTAACACTCTGCAACAAGATGTTAACATACAAAATGGGCAGGCAGTTTTTGTGACAGAAATCCGATCTTTTTTATGAAGCATGGGAGAAGTGTGGCCCAACTGAATGATTTCTGAACACTCCGTCTTGTGTGTTCTTTACCTAATTAGCGTCTAGTGCTCTTGGTAAGAAGGATCCTCACTGCACAGCTAAATCACCATGGTAGGAAAATGCTACCTTAGGTATTGTACCATTACAGCAGGTGCCTGAGTCTGACATTTTTATACCAAACTTTATTGCAGCCTCAGTTTTCTTCCCTTTTTTTATTTCATATTCATATATAACATTTTACTGTTGCAGGGATGTTCTGTTGTGGGCAGGATTATGTGAATATGTCAGATACCATATGCTGCTCAGCTTCCAGTGGAGAGTCTAAAGCACATGTTAAAAAGAATGACCCAGTGCCAGTAAAATGCTGTGAGACTGAACTTATTCCAAAGAGCCAGAAATGCTGTAATGGAGTTGGATATAATCCTTTGAAATATGTTTGCTCTGACAAGATTTCAACTGGAATGACGATGAAGGTAATTGATAGAAAACCTCTCGGAGGCACTGATTTGACAACGGAAAGAGAAATACATTGTTCATAACTATTTTTCTAGAATAGGAATATAAAAACTCCTGTGTGCATTATTCATTTTCACATTACATCCATATTAATACCGAATGAGTTCGCTGTGATTGATGTTATTGCAATGAATTCTAAAGGAATTAATAATGATTAGCTGTTCTCAGGGAAGCTGCACCCAGCACTCCAGATCAGTGCAGGACTGGAAGTCTGTGTGCTGGAGGAGCCAGCACAGGCCGTGTGGGGCCTCTGCGTGGTGCTGTCTCACGCTCCTGAACACTGTAGATGGAGACGGAGGCAAATTCCAGCTTCTTCCCTCTACCCCACCAACCATAACCCACCACTTTCCTTTGAGAGAGACCTTAGACCCAGCAAATTCCCTTAGTTGTGTTTATATCATATTCCTTGAGACGGTTCAAGATGAGCAAATGCCTCTGTCAACCACAAAAGTGAATAGGCTATGGCAATAATCATTTATATTTATATGCTGGGATGCTGCCCATACAGCCATGTCATGTTTGTGGGCATTAAACTTGACCCAGCACTCCAGAAACCTATCATTTTAAGGAAAGGATTATGGGCATTTAAAAAACAAACACCCTAAGGTGTTCTGTAGTAATTTGTCATTCTGAGACAGCTAGAGGTGGGTGCTCTGGTCACAGACAGTGGAAGGGCACTTGCTGAATGAGGCAACTGCACAGTCCTTGTGCAGATGTCACACACTTTGGGACTGAAATAACTTTTATGAGATTATGAGATTTTAAAGTGCCCAGCAAGCACTTTGTAGCAATGAATAATTAAGATAATACATAAGATTTGTTAAATTATTGTGTTGAGGACAATATTTCTCCATGCTGAATCAAGTAGTGTGTTATAGGTAACATTCAATCTACAGGTTCCATTTTGTTTCCTGAAGACTTCTCTCTTGGTAACTTCCATCCTCTGCTCCCATCTGGAACGGATCTCTGCAGACTTTCTGCACAGGTGGCCCAGTGGGTCTGCCCTAAGCTGTCAACTCAGAAATTCCTTTCACCCCTCTCCTGTGTCTGTTCCCCTGTGTTCTGGCCCCCAAGTTTCACTCCTTTTGGAGAATTATCTTCCTGGTAATAGGTGTATGAAAGGTACATTTTTTGAGAGCTTCATATATGAAATTATTGCTATTCTATTCTCCCACTGGATCAATAGCTTGGCCAGGTATACAATTCAAGGTTAAAAATTATTTCTACTCAAAATTTTAATGCATGTCTGCATTTTAAAGCTTCTATTGATATTTTGATTCCTGTTTCTTTGTAGGTAACTGTGTTTTTTTCCTATAAAAGCTTTTTAAGGTGTTCTTTTTATTTTGCTCTATTTTCTTCCTTTTTCTTTCCTTTGATCTTTCTTTTTGTGTGTGTGATGAGAACATTTAAGATCTACCTTCTTAGCAATTAATAATTTGTTTTTTTACATTATAATCCAATGTGAGTGAGACAGCTCTCTTTCAAGCAACATCTCAGGAACCCACGCACTTTCTGTCTTGTGAAGCTTCACACACAGCCCTTGGGTTACAATGGAAAGGGAGAAAGAGTGGACAACTGCACATTGATGGAACATAGCTGGATACAGAGTACATCCTTCCTGTACACAAGTTACACAGGCATATCTAGGCACATGGCTTAAAATCCCATGTTCTCAGGGAAAGAGTAAAAAATGGACATATTGAGCACCTAACATTGTCTCTGCCATGTCCATCTATATTTCAGCTTCCAAAAATGTACAAGCTGTCCTGTGTGTTATTTCTCTGGCTATTTCCTTAGATCTCCAATATTTAAACCATTCTTTTACTGTCATTTGGTTGGGCTTTAAGAGTCAGTGGAGATAAAGGCAAGTGTTTGTTTCTCTATTTTTAAATAGAAGTCCCAATACATTTTTCTGAAGCAGCTTCATTTTGACTAACTTATGATAATAATTTAACTTGCTTTATGCAAGAGAGAGGCTAAATGGAGATCAATTTTTAATAGCAAAAAGTATTTTAAATACTTATATATAGGAAAGGCAGAGTAGATCTCTGCATGATAACAATATTATCTTATTTGTAGCTTCTGTAATTTGGGATGATTAAGTATTTAATTTCCTCAGATTAGGGTTCACTGGTACATATCAACCTCTATAAAAAGTCCAGGTATTCATCAAAGAAAAGATTTATAAATATAAATATGTATAACTATAATGACAGTTCATGAAATATTTAGATTTTCTAAAACTTGTATGGGACCACATTTCCCATAAGCATAGGAAGTGCAGATTCTCAAATACCACCTTTTTTATTTTCTCTAAGACTCTTCAGGAAAGTGTCAAAGCAGCAATAATAAAATAATGACTACTGTTACTATCTGTAGCATATATACCAAGTTCAAGGCATTTGCAAGTGTTATCTCATTAGACTCACCCAACAACCCTTCATGGTAAATGTAATTTCTCTTCTTCCTGTGAAGAAGCTGAGGCTTTGAGAACATATGTGACTTGCTCAAGGTCATGGAGCTAAGAAGTTGCAAAACTGAAATTTTAATCCAAAACTGTGTCATTTCATAGTAGCTTCTCTTTCTAGAACACAAACTGCCTTCATTTCTTTTTATGGATTTTGAGATATTAATTCATCAACTAGGTGAAAGAAAATTTCATTTGAAAACTCTAAAAATCTACCCAACATATGTCTAAATGAAATTTTAAAATCCCCTTCTTTCTCTCTCCCCACCCCTACCACTTGACTTAGGAAACCAAAGGGTGCAGGACTCTGTGCCCAGCATCAATGGAAGCCACGGCACATTGTGGCAGGTGTGACTTCAACTTTACCAGCCATGTTTGTACTGTGATAAGAGGGTCTCCCAATCCCACAGAGAAGGCATCAGTCGAACAGATATGTTCATCTGCTGAAGAAACCGTCCACACAGGAAGTGTGAACACACACTCCTTCACAGGTAACAGGAAGCGAGCTGTCGGCTGGTGGTGTAGCAGAGGTGTGAAAAGCTGCTGAAAATGCAGATTTATTTTACTCTGACATCATCCCTCCCTAACCTGATATCAATAAATTCCATCATACTTTGGGGCCAGCTAGTTACAAGGCACTTAGAGGCATAATCTGGATGTACTCACAGTTAGTAATTAAACAATTTTTAAAGTCTAACTTTAAACAAAGATGTATACTATGTTAAAGTAAACCTGTATTGAATGTAGACCAGAGAAATAAATAAGCTATGTGCCCTTTCCTGGTATAACCAGTTAATTTTTAATTAATTTTCTTTTTCAAAAGCTTGAATGAAGCTCTCTCTGAATGCATTGAATGAATATGGCCATCCTTGCAAACAGAAGAAAGGATAGAATCTGTCTAATTACTAGTAAAACTTAACAGTGTTATTCTGAGGAGGAGGTAAACCCACGCATGGTCTGTCCCCAAGATGACCAATTATCTTGGAAACAGTAACCTTCACAGTTATTGAAAATATTAATTTCTTTCTTTTTTTTTTTTTTGTCTTTTTTGTGACCCATAAGGGGATCGTAACCCTTGGCTTGGTGTCGCCCGCACCGCACTCAGCCAGTGAGTGCACCGGCCATCCCTATATAGGATCCGAACCCGTGGCGGGATCGCCGCTGCGCTCCCAGCGCCACCCTCCCCTGAGTGAGCCATGGGGCCGGCCCTGCAAATATTAATTTCTAAGCACCATCTTTACCCTGTTGAACAAGTCCAAAATAGTGGTTTTGAGCTCTGGCTGAGCTGAGTGAGAAACACTGTAAGGTTTAGAATTATGTCTTAAATAGTTCTGTCATCTATTAAATTTTTATTATTCATCCATTTACTTAAATCCCTACAGAATGTGTTTTTGTTTTTTTGGTTCTTTTTTTTGGAAATATCAAGTGTGTATGTGTCATTTATCATGTAGAGACAAATACAGTCCACTTAAGTGACATAATGTGAGCAAGTCAAGGTTAAACGATGCTCTACTCAGGAACGAATCATCACTCTGCCTTTCTCAAGCGATGGTGGTTAATGATGGTAAACCTGAATGCAAAAGACAAGGCAGAAAACCGAAATAAGAGGGGAAGGAAGGACAGAGATAAAGTTTACTGAACATTATTTAGTCCCAGTGCTGTAACAGGTACTTAAAATCCTTAACTCAGTTACCCTGCAAGTAATCATATAAGTATGGTCATTTAACAGATGAGGAAACAGGATCTGTGAAAGTAACTTGCTATGTTGCGGATTTAGAAGATTGTGGCTGGCTGGATAGCTCGGTTAGAGTGCAATTGTTATAACACCAAGGTCAAGGGTTTGGGTCCCCATACCGGCCAGCCACACACAAAAAAAGAAAACTGCACATGTTGTAGGAGATCCTAACAGTCCTAACAGTGCTCCAGACCTCCCTCAAGCTGTGCCTTCCTCCTAAAGTGTCTTTCCTCATCCTCCTCCTCAAGGCCCATGTCAAGATTCACGTCCTTGATACAGGCTTCCCAAGTCTAGCTCTTGTCTCCTCTGTGCTCCTGTGGCACGTTGTTTACAAAGTGCACCACTTCTACCATGTGCCATGGGCATTTGGACAGTAGTCCCATTTCTCCTATTAGATTGCAGTATCCTTATGAATAGGACAGCTTTGTTTACCTTTGCCTCATTATTTGGATTTAGCACACTGTAGGCAAACAAAAAAATTTCATTGGAATGAATTTAATGAGGAAAGGCCTCAGGATAGAGGACAGTTTGTCCAACCTTCCAATTTCCTCCTACTCCCAGCTATAGATTTAAGTCATGGGCCCTCATCTGAAGATGATTGGTTTGCATCTAGGAGAGTTCCCTGCTGTTATCTGACCCTTGTGATCAAGATCAAGATTGTAAAGGGCCTTTGAGATGTACTTGAAGTAGATCTCTCCAGAAATGAATAGATGTTTCCACCTACTGATATAATATTATGAAAGCTTTTAAAATCCATATTTCAGATTGCTTTCTTGCCAGAAAATATTAAAAATTGAAAAACATTAAGCATGCAAGGGGTGCTATGATAATTCCATTGAGACTAATTTAGATGAAGTCAGACGTTTTTAGAAACTTACAATTGAAAGTTGACAATCCCAGTGCTAACCAAAATTCGTTCATTCATGCAATTACTTATTTATCAAAAAATACTTATTAAATACCTACAAATAACCAGTTGCTATACTAGGACCAGCAGCTATAACAACAAACAAGAATTTTCATCAAGAATTTGAAGCCTATCTGAAGAGACAGGGAAGTAAATACACGATTACACTGTAATGTGATAAATTGTGTGCATGGAAGTGCTGTGGTAGAAGTAAGCATTGTCATCCTATGCTGCTTTTGCAAGGACACTTAGCCCAGTCTAGAAAGGTTGAGAAAGACTTCAAGAAGGACATTATGCCTGAACTGAGAACTGAAGAAGTAGGAGCCTGTTAGGTTGAGGGATGGTAACCAGGCAGAGAGCTACATTTGCAAATTTGGAAACAAGAGAAAGCACAGAAGGTGTGAAAACCACAGGTACCTCATGTGGATGTAGCACAGTATGGGAGAGAGAAAAGAGTGAGAGATGAGCTCAAAGAGCAGGGGTCAGGTTATGACAGACTTTCATGCCACACCAAGCAGTTGTCTTTATGCAATAAAGAGTGGGTTGTAAAGTTTGTAAAGCAATAGAATGGTGCGATCACATGTGCATTTTTGAAGGGTTACTCTGTCAGGTATTAAAGAAATGATTGAAATAAGACAAATATGTCTGAGACATTTAAGAAATTAACAAATTGATCAAACATACCCCCCCAAAACTGAAAAAAAAAACCCAAAAATCCTATTATTGGAAGAGTAGCACCGTATAACACAGAATTATTTTGAGCCAAGAAGTTTTTCTTTAAAAAGTGAGGGTGGGAAGAGTTGAAAAAGTTGGCAATTCCCACAAAGGAAGAAAAAGAGCTTTAAAAAGTGAGAAAGATTGTTGAGGAAAAGCAAAATTTCAACTAACAATAGCTTATGTGCAAAGCAAAAAGAATGCTTTAATGGGCTGGGAGCATCTTTGCAAGACCAGGCCTCAAAGGAAGATGAAGAAACAAGGAGAAGATATGGAGAGCAGAAAGGAGAAAAATAAAGAGCAGCAGAGGAGAGAACAGAGAGAGCTGCCGCAACTGGATTTAGAAGTGTCTGTGGTCTTGAGGGTGCAAAATAGCAGTTATTAGCAGTGAGCAGTTCAATATGCTGTAGCAAAGACATGTAAAAACATAGTGACCGCCTGTGGGTAGGTGGATGGTCTGGGCGGGTCAGTACCACAAGGTCATTCAAGGACCCAGAGTCCTTCCATTCTGTGGTTCATTGGGCTTTGGCCACTACCCTCATCCTTGTGGTGCAGCCTGAATCATCACAATACCCCAGCTCCAGCCCAGCAGCAGGGGATAAGAATGGCAACAGAAGACAGGCAATTTCCTCCTTAAACAGTGACACAGAAGTTGCCCATATCTCTTTCATATGCCTTCAGATGCTGAGATCTCAATCATGTGACCACATAAAGCTGCAAAGAAAACTGAGAAATGTAGTTTCTAACCAGAAAGTGCTGAGCAAGATGAAAGACCTGGGGACCCATGGTGGTCATCACAGGCAACAAGTGGCAGATACACTCTTGCCAGAGGAAATGGAGATGGAAAATAATGCTTTGCATTTGTAGGACAATTTGCATTTTGTGAAGTTCTGCTGCATAACTTCTTGTATTTTATTTTCATATTAATTCTATAAAGTTGACAGGGTAGGGTTTATTGTAGGGAGATACATGTAAGGAGAATGTGGTTCAAATAACCCAAACAGATGGCCTGAGAATTGACCCCATGTCCAATGGAGATAGAGCAGGTGGCCAGGCAGCCATGGAAGAGGACCTCCTTTTCTGAGAAAAAGTCATCATTGCCTGAGAAAGAGTCATCCAGAAACCACCACACAAAAATAAATTTAAAAAGAAACATACAAACATTCAAAATTCACAAAATTAAGTAAGTGGAAAATAAATGTAAGAAAACTCAAGTAATTCTTTTTAGGAAATGTGTAGCATTTGTACTTCTAAAGTTATTAAAGCTTAAAATGAAACTAAGACTTTGGGTACATTGCTGAATCACATGGGTCATTACCTAATAAAATTTTTGCCAATCTGAAAAGCTCAGCAGGTTTGGTTCATTGTTTCATTAGGTGGTAATTTTTGGTTTTGGTTTCAGTTCTGTTTTTGTTGAAAGAGGGAAGCAAGTATTAGTGGAATGTACATTCATTTTTATTCACTAACATGGTACCATGATAAAACAACAACAACAAAGCCTGTGTCTCATAACAACTCCATTATAATTCATATGCTCTTTTAATGAAGTTATATTAACAAAGTTATAGAAAGTAATAATCAGTAAAATTTATAATAATAAAACTATAAAAGGCTGTTGGCACACCTGTCTCATACAGGAGTCAAGAGTACATGAACTTGTGAAGCATTAACATCTAATTATACATTAATGAAGTGATTTTATTTTCAATCATTTCTTTAATGTATCCATGTTTCTCTGATCAGAAATGGTGAATTCTATTATGTTCAATTCCATATCTCTGCATCAAATAAACATTTTAATGTTTTTTTATGATTTAGAAATTAAAGATATTAGAGTTTTATTTATACACAAAGGGATTAGAGCATTACGCATTTATTTTTAAATGTTTCAAGGTTTTGATATTTATTTTTAATATGATGGTAAAAAATAAAAATAAGAAAAACCTCACTGTTTTCTGTCTTTGCAGATGTCAACCTGGAGCCCTACATGACGTATGAGTACAGAGTTTCTGTGTGGAACAGCTATGGGAGAGGATTCAGCAGAGCTGTTAGAGCCAGCACAAAAGAAGATGTGCCTCAAGGAGTGAGTCCCCCTCGGTGGACCAAAATGGACAATCTTGACGATGCATTTGTCTTAAACTGGAGGAAACCTATACAACCGAATGGTATTAAGCTACTTTTAAAATAGAAAAACAAACATAAATCTTATAAATTCGTAAGGAAATTGAAATGAATGTAGTCTACCTTTTAATTGGCATGCATCTAACCACTAGAAAGTATTTGCTGTAAAGGGAACTTTAGTTATGTGCCAACTAATCATTCATTTTGTGGTGTAGCCCTCATAAAGTTTTAGCCCAAAAAATAAGTAAAAAAGTAAAAGTTCCTTGAATCCCAGCATATATCTGAGCTGCTTTCAAGTAAGCAAAGTATATCCAGGGAAAAACTAAATAGTTTTAATATTGCAACTAAACTTGTTTGATAGTGAAGGAAAATAAACATAAACAACTCTGATTACTCATGTCAAGAATCCATCTCCTCCATAATAGTGTGCTTAAGAACTGCTTGAGCAATGGGATATATTAGCAAATTAAAATTAAATAATGCTATATTATCCCATTTATTCAGAACACTGAGACACCTGAGCTTTTTGCAAAAAGTTAAAGTGATGTGACACTCCAATACAGGCCTTTCTCTGCTTCTTTTAGGTGCCATTATTTACTACATTCTTCTCCGAAATGGAATCGAACGCTTTCGGGGAGCATCGCTGAGCTTCTCTGATACAAAGGGAATTCAGCCGTTTCAGGAATATTTATATCAGCTAAAGGCTTGCACGGTTGCTGGCTGTGCCACCAGTAGCAAGGTAAGGGGAGTGTGCCTAACCTCTGGGAAGAGAGGTCCAGTGGGAAGACTGTGTGAATATCCAGGTTGTGAGTGTCTTTTCCAATGACAGAAAATAACATCCCCCTCAAAGTGGCGTTAAGTTGTTCATGCTTCACCTTAACTGGGTGCAAATACTTATGCATGAAGGAAAGATCACAGTAAGGGAGATTATCTAAATATCAATGTTTTATTAATAAAAAACAAATAAAATCTTGAACCAATACCATCTTCTCTTTCACACTCTCTCCCACCATTTTTAGATAATCTTCTATAAGTCCTTAAAAATTTCAAAACCATTCTTCAGTTGAAGAGGGTTTCTATTTAAATATCATATCAACAAAAATTGTCTGCTCTTGAAAAACAGAAAAGAGCAAAACAGCCTGGCATAGAAAATAAATGGTTTGAAGTTTTCTGTAATAGCCTTGGCGAAAAATAATGAAGACTTAAGTTCAGGCACTGGGGTCAGAGTGCAGAATATTAAAAAGATACAACAGATATTTGGGGACAAGATTTACAGGACTTAGTAACCAACAGATTATAGAGGAATAAAAGGAAACAAGTCATGAATATTCTCAAAATATCAAATTACTTGAGCAATTTGTGGATAATGGTGCTATTCTGCAAGCAAATTTTTTTTAAAAAGAGGAAAATGTTAAAAGTAAAATTTAACATTAAATAAAATTTGTGATAAAGGTAAAATTTAAGATTAAATTTTTTATTTTAACATTTTATTGTACATATTTGTGGGGTACAGGGTGTTCTTTCAATACGTGCATGTACTGCACAATGATTCACTTAGGGTAGATAGCATAGTTTTATTCCCATTAGGAGAAGATTAATTTTTTTGTTGTTTTAAAAAAATATTTAAAAAGAAGGAACAGATAGCAGGATGGTGAAAACAGATATTATTTGGTACTATAAGTGAAAATGTTTAATCAGAAGCTAAATTAAGAAGGGACTGGAGTTTACTAGAAAGATCTATCTGGGAAGTTGACGCAATTGGTTTAGATATAGAGAGAGACAAAAACAGAATACCATAGGGGATGAGCATCGGGGAACGCTACCAAACGAAGAAAGAAAAGCCCACGAAAGAGACTGGGAAGAAACAAACAGTGAAAGAGGAAGAGATAGAACAAGCCATTTCACAGAAGCCAACCTCATCAGCGGAGCTGCGGGAGGACACAAATGCACGTGAAGCAGCTTCCAATCTTTTCACACAGTTAAAACTTCAGAAGAGCAGCATTTCACACACTGCAAGAACCATCCAAGTAAAACGTTCAGTCAGACTGATCAGCCACGGTACGCTGTGCAACATTTTGTCCAACAGACCTCCAGAAACATCTCTGAGCATGCCACCGTTCAGACAGATGGCCTCTGAGTGGCTCCATCAAAAGTCATGGTCCAAATGGTTCTCCAACAATTCGGTACTTTTTTGCATAGACACAGCTCATGCCTACCCAGAAGCCAAAACGATTGGAGAGAAAGTGAAAACGGAGTTAATTCTATGAAAAAGCAAATGCGGCCAGTTTTTGCTCAAAACTATATTTTGACAATATTGACTAAATAATTTGTTGATCTGTCATTGTTTCTTCTCACTTGGTTCTTTTTCTAGAACACTGGTGCAGACACTATAAAGTCATCTCGGGTGTCACAGAAAAGTCTGTCCATTTATATCGTTCAAAGCATATTATATGCAAGCAAGTTCAGATGTGGGTTTTGCTCCATATTTACTGGTGCTTAAAATGTACAAAATCAGGCTGTTAAAATGCAAAGACACTGATGGGCCATATGGAGGACAGTTATCAAGAGTTCTCTAGTAAGACAGTCTGCCAGCCAGATTTTACTTGTTTAAACCGAGAGCCACACTCTGCCGTCAAAATTATTGTTGAACCTGTTGTGATAAATGGTAGTCTGAGACTTATGTAATGTATTCAAGGTCAGATTTCATTGTTTAAATAGGTTGGGAGGGAAAGAATAAAAAAAGAGGACTGCTTCTCCAGGCCCCTGCTAACGATATGCCAGGCCAGACAACAACATTTTAAAACAAAAGTGACATTCTCATTGATCAGGATACCTAGTGTACTATTACAATAAATTGCTGTTTAATTCCTGTGTTTTCAGATAGTTGCAGCCACTACCCAAGGAGTTCCGGAGAGCATCCTGCCACCAAGCATCACAGCCCCAAGTGCAGAGGCTCTGCATCTGAGCTGGAGTGTCCCTGAAAAACCAAATGGTGTCATTAAAGAGTACCAGCTCAGGCAGGTTGGGAAAGGTCTCATCTACACTGACACCACTGACAGGAGGCAGCATACGGTTACAGGTGAAAAAAAAAGGAAAACCTACTGGAGGAGTCTGTCGTTGTGGTTAGGGGGGCAAAGCATCCCAGGGGTGTGTGTTTGATATATGAGGTCACTTCAAAAGGACGTGTTCTCTTGACATATGGTCAGGTCCCACTTATCCATGCTAATAGAAGAGCCCACACTGGCAGCAATAAGCCACAACAGCAGATAACTTCAGAAATAATTTATATTTGGCTTTGATATGCATTATGTGTAGGGTTTTTGCATCAGTATTAACTTTTTTTTTTTTCAAACAAACAGTAAGAAGCATTTTCATTCCCCAAGGATATACTCATAGGTAATGGGACTAGGAGAGCCAAGATTGTACTGGAAGGCAGGGGAAAATCAGCCAGAGGCTAACATTTGTCTGCTAAGTGGTAATTAATATACAGAACTAGTTGGCAGTTGACCGGTTGTGACTATTTGTTATTATTATTGTTAATTAATAGTAATTATATTATTTTCATTATTTATTATAACATTGTTTATTATAATTTGCTTTAATAATATAACAATAGTTATATTATTAAATAGTATACAATAGTACAATAGTATGATGCTAGATAATTGCTAGTAGTGATTATAATAATAATTAACATGTTTTAGCTTGAATGTCACTTCCGAAGAGAAGAAAAGCATTTTCCGACTTACCCAGCCTGGAACAGCTTCTCTAACACACCACCACATCCCTTTGTTTTATTTTCGTCATAGACCTCTCACTGCCTGCTATTTCAGTGTTTGTTTGTTTGTTTGTTTGTTTGTTTGTTTGTTTGTTTTATGTCGCCCCACTCAAATGTAAGTTTCCATGAGAGCAGGGACCTATCATGTTGAATGCTGTACCTCTAGCACCTAGAATATTCCTTAACATGTCAATAAGAGCTAAATAAATGTTTGGGGAGTAAATGAATTTAATATGTGCCAAATACCGTCCTAAGCATTTTGCATGTACTATCTAATTTGATTCTCTTTACAATCCGTTGAGTAGAGAGAATTATTACTCCCATATTACAGAAAAGAAAACTCTGAAAAATTAAGCAACTTAGTCCATTATTTGGGTCAAACTACCAAACAGTTGCGTAAGTTTAAACTCAGAGACCACAGGCAAGACTTCACCAGCTTTCACTTTTTCCCTATTGTCAGTCACCTCCTTCTAGGACCTCCTGAGTGAAAAATAAATTCATTGTATTTTGCTCTCAAACTCCATAACTCCCAGACACACGAGCAAGCATTCATTGACAGAATCTCCACTGGTTTTCCAGAAGTGCCATAAGCCTGCAGAAGGTGCTTAACACACACGAGTATTTGCGAACTAACACTTTGTCATCCTTGACTCGAGATCCTGGGCTGACTCGATGATAACGGGTATGGGGAGAGTCCTCATCCATTAAAATGATCAAATTTGTCTCTTCTATCTTATTTCACTTGAAGTGAAAATCATTACAAGTGATTGAAATAATGTTGCATTACACAGTAAAACCTTACCATTATATGGAGCTTTATCATGTTAAAGAACCATTTGCATTCTGACTTAGTTGATTCTCATCACACGTGAGGGGTGTTTTTAATAACCACATTTGAGAGATGAAGAAAAAAACTGACCTACTCAGGGTATCCAAGGCACTACCTCCATCTCTAAGGAAATCAGAATACTATTTCATTCTAAAAAGTGATTTGCTCACTTGCTGTGTTCTAGGTAGTGCTCTAAAATAAGATTGCTGCTCTTAAGATGCTATCAGCAATAGGGAAACCAGCACATAAAGGAATAACCACAAACACAGTGCTAGCTAGTGCTACCACAGAACTCAGTACAGGATGCAGTGGCAGAAATCAAAAGAATGACTTGGAGTATACATGGGATGTAATTGCAGAGTTTTGGAAGCCAAGTGAAGGCACATTAAGACTCTGCACCAGAAAAGGTTTCACAATACATTGAGTTAGCTAAAGAAATTTCTTCCTCTTATAGGATCTATCTTCCTAACCACCACGGGCTTTGAATCATTGCCGGCTGTATTAGTTTGCGATGTTTGGAAGCCGCATTTGTAAGCCAGCAGACCAAATTCAATTGCAATGTTCAAACCAACAGGATTGATAACCTCGTTAATTATAAAATAATTGTGAAGATTTTTTTTAAATACCTTTGCTCTCCCAGTTTATCCTCTCATTGTCATTTTTAATAGATATTTTTATGTCAGGGAGGATTTTATGCACACACTGTGGTGTCAGAAATCCCCTCTTATTAGAATAAATATTTTAAAGTTTTCCCCATAATTTTAATTTTTACAAAATCATAAAAGGGAAAAAGCCTCTAGCAGCCATTTGGTTCATCCCTCTGTTCTGTTTTAAATAGATTTAGGGAGTATTTCACTTGTGTAATACAGCCCTAAAGAGGGGTTTCTTTGTTGAATGAAGAAATAAACCCTCTTTCAGCAAAACCTTTCCAAGTACAGAGTCTCCTGTATGAAGTTCCTATGGGACAGGAATGGTTCTAGGCATTAGATGATTTAAAACCTGAAACCTATATAATATCACACATTTTATCTGTCAGGGAAAATTCAGTTCCAGGGTTTAGCTGACTGATCACATACAGTATATTTTACGATGTGAATGACTGTTCTATTGAGTTCATGGAATGAACTAAAATAATCAAATTTATTTCCCATTCCATCTCAGATGTTTGATCGAAGAGCTGCCTGACCCCCCTAGGGTAAATGTTTTGGTTTTTTCATCATTTCCAAAACCTTGGCATTCCCTAAGCAACAGAGCACCAATGAAGCTATAGCACTAGTCGTCCTGGAGCCTGAAAATCTAGGTCCTAGGAAATGACAGACGGGAAAGGGAGCACCTTGGCTCAGCCCCATTGTCTCCATGCTTATTTTTAATTACCTCAAGGCTTTAGAAACATGATCCCGTAAATGCTTTGTGGGAATAGTGGCGAATGCACTCCTCATGTGAAATCCATAAATTGCTCATAATCCTCTCAAGATGTTAAAAAAAAGCATGAAGTAATTGAAGACAGGAAGTCCTCGGTTAATTATTTAGAGGAGTTATCAATGCTCTAAGTAAACTGAAGCGTTTTCTGCCATGGCACTGAGCTGCATACCATGGGGACCGAGCAGCAGCCGCCATGGCCTTCTCAGATTCACTAATGCAGACGGTGCGTGGCAGCTCGTCAATAAAAGGCCTTTTCACATCACTTATTCCTACACGCATCCCTCATCCTGTACAGAACAATTCGGACGCCAGCTATGGCCTCCTTTCGCTCTGGGTCACCACTCCTTTATACCTGGGCCTCCTAATGTGGGCTTAGGGGTAGAGGACAGGAGAAAAGGATTAACTCAATAATTAGGACCACCAAGAAAAAAATGAATTAATCATGTCCTCTTTAGCGGCAGATATGGTTAAGAGCCTATGTGTCTCTTAACTCCAGGGAAACAGTTTCCAAAATAATTAATTAAAAGTTGCACATCACTGCGTTTCACCAGCATTGAATTAGTAAGAATAGAGCGATTTGTCTTCCTTTCTCATCCCCTTAGAAGTTAATGAAAACCTCGGGTGCTGAATTGAAACTCTAACAAGGCTGGTTATAGCAGAAAGTGTAATTCTAATGTTACACTGAAACAGATATGTTACACATCACTTTAGAAAAATAGAGGACCTGGTTTGACCATCAGTATAACAAAATGTGGAAATTTTTGTAAGGGGATTTTACCTTTAGATAACTTTACGACATGCTCCCAGAGTATCTGTGCTCTCGTGGTACTTATTACATTTTATTGTAAAATCCTTTTTTCTTGCCCCTTTTCCTCAAATAGTAGGCAATGCTTTTTAATGGACAGAGACAACAACTTCCTCTTTACCACTGTGTCCCTGATACATGTAACAGCACTTAACATATTCAAAAAATACTTGTTGAGAGAATAATTATTGAATAATAAACTAGCATCTCAATGACTACATTCTGTTTTGGTTGGAGATAAAAATCCCACAGTAGAGCACATCTAAATCTCAGGTAGGACCAGCTACGTAATTTGCAGGGCCCAGAGCAAAATGAAAATTCAGGGCCCGTTGCTGAGAAATGATTAAGAATTTCAAGATGAGGAAAGAGGAACATTGAACTAAGCTCAGGCACTTCTAAGCATCAGGCTTTGACCTCATAGGTCAGCAGCCCACAAAGCCAGCCCTGATCTATGGCAATCTGATTTTATTGGCAGTATATTAATTTAAGTGAAACAGTTAGGAAGAAAACTAGGATGGTGATCATGTCCTCTGAACAGCTTCAGGAGTTTCTTCTGTAGTTGTGTGTAATGCTCTGGGCAGCAAGTTCCACACCTACTACCTAAGTACTGACCACCAAGCATCAGACCTGTTAAAACAGATATGACTAGTAATTTTGTTTTCATTTTTCCAACTCTGGGGAAAACTAGCTTTATGCCTGACTACTTGCCAAAAGGAAAAAGAAAAAAATAGCATAGCATCAATCACTATTTCTCTGTCTCTTTAAAACTGCTTGTTAACACAATATTATAGCCAAGGAATTATAATTAACAGCTGCCTAAATATTAGTATTTAAAGAAAAAACAAATTCTCCTGAAATCCCAGATATTCCAAGGTACTTTACCTGGGCAATCACTAATTCTGTTTTGCCCCAACAGTTCTAACCAACCCCTTCTCTCTGGGATGTCCTTGTTGTCATGCATTTGACAGCATCAGACTTTGCTGCTACCTGATACAACATTTTGTTTTTAGAGAAGAAAATCCTGCGTCAAAATTTGGACAAGATGCCTTAATCTAGTAAAATACTGAACTCTAAAATATCGTTACTAAAATCAAAAGCAAGGGGCTTTCCTTGTCGACTATCTTAATAATTGTCTTAATGTAATCTAGATTTGGAAAGAGAGTCTGCCAAACAAATAACACATTTAGAAAGTGCTTCTTGGTACCATCTAACCTCAGTTAGGATGGCTAAAATCCAAAAGACTCTGAGCGATAAATGCTGGCGAGGTTGCGGAGAAAAAGGAACTCTCATACATTGATGGTGGGACTGCAAAATGGTGCAGCCTCTATGGAAAATGGTATGGAGGTTCCTTAAACAATTGCAGATAGATCTACCATATGACCCAGCTATCCCACTGCTGGGATTATACCCAGAGGAATGGAAATCATCAAGTCGAAGGTATACCTGTTCCCCAGTGTTCATTGCAGCACTCTTTACAATAGCCAAGAGTTGGAACCAGCCCAAATGTCCATCATCGGATGAGTGGATATGGAAAATGTGGTACATCTACACAATGGAATACTACTCAGCTATAAAAATGAATGAAATACTGCCATTTGCAACAACATGGATGGACCTTGAGAGAATTATATTAAGTGAAACGAGTCAGGCACAGAAAGAGAAATACCACATGTTCTCACTTATTGGTGGGAGCTAAAAATTAATATATAAATTCACACACACACACACAAAAAAAAACCGGGGGGGGAGGACAAGATATAACAACTACAATTACTTGAAATTGATACAACAAGCAAACAGAAAGGACATTGTTGGGGGGAAGGGAGGAGAGGAGGAAGGAGGGAGGTTTTGGTAAGGGGCAACAATAATCAACCACAATGTATATCGACAAAATAAAATTAAAAAAAAAAAATTCAGACTTCTGCAAAAAAAAAAAAGTGCTTCTTGGGATGAATCTGATTACAAAGATATTGGGAAGAGGGGCCTAAGCTATGGCCTAGAATTTCACATAAAATACAGAATTAAGAATGCAAATTAGCTTGTAGGACGTAGTCAGAACAGAAAGTCACGAAGTTATCTCACTGGCATTTGCAATGCAAGAGTTTGTTTTGATGCTTTGATGTCCAATTCACATGAGGTATCAACTGAATTCATCAAGCATTAATAAAGGTTATGGACAGTGCCAATGGCTGCTCATGGATGGCAAGAAATTGGCTTGGCTAAGTGGCATGAGGAGCTGCTGAGACTGTGTTGGAAGATGCCATCAAAAAGAGAGGGCTCCAGCATGTGAGCTCCTGGAATATTTCTTAATCAAATTCTGTAAAACAAGTAATAATTTAAATGCACCTTAAATGTCTCTAAATTAAATTTATGGTGAGTTGGTGTATCTGTTTCGAACATTTAGATCTTCACAGATAATCAGATTAGTCTCAGGTAGAACCCTGATGTAGTTCTACAACCTTCAACAGTGAAGGTTGCCAGCAGATGCTGGAAGTTTTGGGGAATCTCCATGAGCAGAGGTGCTCTGCAGGGGATTGCTTAGTGAGATCCCGGCAAGTGATGGCAAAGGGAAGCACAATTATTACAGCAGCAGGAACTGGATTAATGAGTCAGGTGGATCAAGCCAAACATCCAATTTGGGTGAACTGGTGCAAGGATGGGTTACTTGCCTGTGGGATGTTGTTGGGAAAATGGAATAGTTTGGTCAGGGCCCTCGCATTAGGTCCAGTTGCATGTGGTTCAGCATCCTTTATAAGCAAATGTGTGTGTGTGTGTGTGTGTGTGTGTGTGTGTGTGTGTGTGTGTGTGTGTGTGTGTGTGTGTGGAGTTAGTGCACATGCGCGCTAATGTGTCTTTTTAGTTTTGTTGCTATTCTTGGGTTCTTGAGAGAGGGAGAGGGAGAAAGAGGGAGAGAGAGGAGTTTGGTGAAGCAGGCAGGTGGGCATTGGCCTCGGGCATCCACCCAGTGCAGCCATGCTTTCCAACCTATGGCTTCCAGGGACCTTTTGGCCAGTTACCTAGCTCATAGACCTGCGTGAAGGGGTCTGGTGACCCAGCCTGGTATGTGAAGGGTTTTGTGACCCAGTCTGTGAATGGGCTTGAGGGGTCCAGACCCAGACCTAGTGCAACAATCAGCCCAGTTGGTGCAGGATTACCAGCAGGTAAAAGAGCCTGACAACTAGTGTGGTCGCCTAGCTTTACTATTGGCGTCATGAACAGGATTAAGAGCTAGACAGATGGTTATTCATAATGCTTTATAACCTCCTAACAAAAACTATTTAAAGTAACCCAACCTTCTCAGCACTTGAACTAATCACTAAACATGCGGATCGAAGAACTTGGGGAATTAAATTTTCTTTAGGGCTATTTGGTAATTCTTTAGAAAACAACACATGACACTGCAGAATAATTGGCTGAACGCTCTGAAGTAGCACTTGCTATCTGAAACTTTAATGGACAAAGTGCCTTTTCCTGACTATTTATCTAGAGATTAAAAATTAGAAGCAAACTGTTCTTTAAAGAGTGCATCCAATATAACTTACATAGACATGGGTTTTGTTTTCAAATCATATTTTTATGAGCCATAGGCAGACATTCTGCTGTCCCTTTTTAACACACATTTACTCTTGAAAGTAATGTTACTTGGAAGTGTAATTGTAATGAGTTTGGTTACATTATGCCTCTTTTCTTTAAAAGAGAACACAATTCCCTGTAGGGAAATTCAGGTAATTTGCAGCCACAGTAAAATCTTCTCTATCCTGAAATGTTAAATACTTGGCTTTTCTCCATGCATTTGCCTTTCTCTTCTCTACAACTGCTATTTCCTACTCTTTTAATTCAATGCTGAGCACTTGAATGATGTTTCCTTTTCTCCTTCTACTCTTCGACTTCAGGATTAAGTTACAGTCAAAACGGTTCCTTTGAGACATCTTGTTGTTTCTCTCTTCTCATCCTGATCAATTCATGAGTAGTTTTCAATTGGTGTGCCCTTTTCATTGCCTGTTGCTAGTACTTCATATATATCTCATTTTAAGGACTACCAATGGGGGCTTACTTAAAATGACAGCAAATTCCAGTTGAAATGTGTTGATTTTATTGAGTTTTACAGAGTGATAAATATATATATGTATATGAAAGGTCATCCAGATCATGTAAATCATCCTTGCCTGACAGTAGTTGATGCTTTCCTTACAAATTAGTTGAACCAAGCCTATTAGTAATCCAATTCTCTAACAGTATAAAAAATGCAAGACCTAAAAAATAGAATATAGAAAATTATGGATTCAAATATTGACTTCCCTTAAGTTAATCTGTAGCTCAGTTAAGTAGTCTACACTATCATGCCCACAGTTGACAGATACAGAAACAGATATGGAAACCGAGGCACCTAAACTTGCCTGGTTAGTAAGTAGGTAAGTATTAGAACCCAAATAGTCTAACATCAGACTCTGCTCTCTTAACAGCTATGCTGTACTGCCTCAGTACATGACTCATGATAATATTCAAAATGAAAATATTTAAATATATATTCCCAGTTGGTTTTTTTATATTACTGGAAATTTCACTGGGCTTTGAGCTACCTATTTGTTATAAGGCTAGGAAACCTGACCCAATTGCTCTGGGCCACATTTCTCAGTCCAGCTGCACAAGTTTTAATCCTGGCCTCTCTCCTTCTTATCTCTGTGATTATAGGCAAGTTCCTCCAATCCTATGTGCCTTAGCTTCCTTATCTGTAAAATAAGATCTATCTGCATTTGTAATAGCATGCACCTTACGGAGTTCATGTGGCCATCAATTATGTTAATGCCTGTGAAGTGCACAGAAGAGGGCCTGCTGGTAGTAAATGCTCAATAATCTTTAGCTGGTATGCTATTTCTGTAATCTTATAACTAATATCCTTGAAAATAATTGAAATTCTCATAAAATCTATTTAGTTAATATATATAGTTCAATGAAAAGAAGCATAAAAATAGAACAACAAGAAAACCTAGTTCCTGAGCTTGTAAATTATACTTTTTGTATTGACTTGATGTTTGATCTAAATACTTTTAACACATTTCTTTCAGTTTAAGAGCAGCTGCAATGTACACAACTATGATTTGTCAATTAAAAATAATGTTCAAAAAATAGCAGGTGCAATGGTTTCTACCATTTTTACATCTTTCAGATGCTGTTTACTCTTCAGAGGGAAGGCAGTCATTGAGTACTTTCAATGTCTTTAGCTGTAGTTCTTCTTTGATGGTAAGAACATAGAGCTTGGTGTTAAAGTCAGGGGTATGTCCCTACCCCAAACTGATCACTTATTCACTGTGTGAATATTAGTTATTGGAGCCTCAGCTTTCCTACCTATGAAGCAGAAATAATTCTTGTTCTGGTAATATTCAAGGAGAGACCTCTTCATACATATAGAATAGACTATTCATGATGCTAATTCTCTCGTAATGTTGTAACTCTCTAGCTTATATAAAGGCACATCCTCTAGGATGAGGTATTATCAGCAGTTTCTGGTCCTTATGTGTAACATACAAGATTCTGAACTTATGTGCAGGCATGCAACATTAATTGTAATTTTAAGAATAGTTTCATTTAGAACACTTTATCTTACAAACCAACATACTTATCAAGCAGGCATTTATTAGCTCATGAAAGTAAAAAATGAGGTGTAGATTTAGGCATGCTAATACCCATCCTAAGATCTTCTTTAACAGTCACTGCATGTCTGAAACCAGACCAGCCAGAACTCAAAATGAAGAAGAGAGTTAAAGCCATTTTTTGTCAGAATATTTCATAAAAAAAATAAATATCTCTTCACTTTTACTAACCGTACTTACCTCTGGCATTCAGAAAAAAATCTAGAAAATATTTATTGCTCAGAAATGACATTAATTTTTGTTATTATTTTATCAATATTCTGCAACTAAAGAAGGATCTCCAGCTCAGTGAAATAGATGCTGTGGGCAGGGATACATACAGAATTATGAGAAAGGACCCATTTGTCAGGTCATGCTGAGACAAATGTCATAGCCTCGTAGTCCTGCCATCCTTATGGGGCACTTGTGTGGGCTTGCTTTTCTTTAGACAATATTTACAAGCAGTGAACAGCTAAAATAGACACTAAAGGGGAAAATGACCAAAAAATAAAAACACTTAAAAATACCATTCCTACTCTCAGAGGGCTTACATTCTAACAGAGAAAGTGAAACATTCAGATGAAATACTGTTCATTTATGGTTGAGATGCCTTTTTTCAGTAGGGGAGTTACGTTATCAGGCTAACCCACTTTGCCACGGCAGCCTCTGACTTTCATCCTTGGATATTCCCTTCCATTTTTCTCTGAGCTCTACATTTTATAATCTTAGCATTTCCCCATAAGCTTTTATCAAATACATGTGGCTTGGGTATGGCTTAGATCTTTTGTCATATTTCTGATGTGTAAATCAGATAAATATCAAAATTATGTAAATCCTCCATAGCAATCAAATGGAAGATTATAATCAAATAAGTACCTGCATCTCATCTCTAAATTGATAAGGAAACACAAAGGCTCTGAAGCTGAATCCTGGAGCAGCTCCAGCTGCAGAACATCATTGCTATAGTGGAGAACCCAGGCTCCTGCTCCAGTTCTGAGTGAATCAGATCACTACTTTTTTCATTCAGATAACAAGCACCTACTTCGTGCCTGTCACTATTCAAAGGACACAGTGGTAGGCAGAACCAAGTCCTTGCTCTTTCGGCATTTATATCATGGAGGGGAGATGAACAATAAATAAAGAGAAAAAACAAAACATCAGAAAATGTTGAAAGCTATGTAATAGAAAATAATCTGAAGAGATAAAAAGTAGTTGGTATGTGGCTTAGATAAAATGGTCAAAATTTTTAAAATGTAGCATTTGAGCAGAAATCTGCATAAAGTGACAGGGTGACTTGCAAACATCCCTGGAGGAAGAGTCAGCCCTACAAAAAAACAAAATGTGTGAAAATGTAGTTTAAAAGACATGAAAATAAAGTAAATAATCATTGGATCCATTCTATAACTTAGCCCAATTATTTAACATACATGCTAAGTTTTATTCTTTAAAAACAATTTTTTAAAGAAAACTTTGGCATTGTTTGGACTTTTCAAGAATCAAGGGAAGAGATGTCTTATACGCCTCGACATACTCCTCGTTGAATGCTGCTGAGTTTTAAAGTTGCTTCTGCTAAAATAAAATACTATTCTGGTTATCCCATTTCATCTTCTCATATAAGCTATTTGCTATAATGATTCCCCATTTTACAGACCAGTAGACCAAGGCAGAGAGAAGCTAAGTAACTTGTCAGAGGTCACTAGCCATGGAGTGATGAAATCTAACAATATACAACTTCTTTTGTAAATGGATTAAGTCATTCTTTTTTCCCTGAGAACTTATTGAGCAGTTACCGTGCTACATCATATTCCAAATACAAAGGAAGTAATAAGCACTATCCACTCATCAAATTATTCTTAATCTCTGTGTAAAGACAAAACCAACATACCCAAAGAAAGTGTGAGATGGTACACTATGGGCACATATGATGAAGTACAAAGGTTTTTTTTTTTTTTTTTTAAAGGGTTGGTTGATATTAATATGAGCTGAATGTGGCTTGGGGCTAGAAAAGGTTGAGTCTAACCTTCTTTATTTTTTCTTCTGCTATTCATAAAAGAAGCAGTTGCAGAAATTGGGATGGTTAGCCTAGAGAAGAGAAGACTCGGGGGATTTGATAACTGTCTACAAATATTTGAAGAACTGTCATGTGGAAAAGAAATTAGATTTGTTCTCTATGTCCCCAAAGGTGGAAGCAGTAGAAAGATTTCACCACAATGTAAGGAAGGACTTTCAAACAAAATAAGGAGAACTCCAGAGCTCTCTAAAGATGGAATGGGCTCTGGGAGATGGAATGCTCTGATCACATAGGCAGGACAGCCTCTTCAATGACATCTTGTACAGGGAAACCAGGAGAAGGATGGATGTATTACAATGAATATTAAGGTATTTTCTAAGGCTGAGAATTTATTACTTTATCAGTAATAAATGAAATTTCTATCAATACTTAACTGCTTATGAAGTCCATACCTTCATTTTAGAGTGTTCCTAAATTTTTTGGCTACCCTATCTACAACTCTGCATGTTACTTCTGGTGCTTAATTGATAATAAATAATCCTCTCAAATGCATTTATTTCTTGTTTGCTCTTTCTAGGTCTCCAGCCATACACCAACTACAGCTTCACACTTACGGCTTGTACATCTGCTGGATGCACTTCGAGTGAGCCTTTTCTAGGTCAGACCCTGCAGGCAGCCCCTCAAGGTAATGAAAAAATATCCATGATTTGGGGGAAGAAGTTTTTATATGGCATTTAGAAGTGAACTCTGTAAACTCTTTCATCAGAAACAAGGAAGAAAGAATAAAGTTGTTAGGTACAAAATAAAATAGTCTTCTAGGTTAGCATTCTTCAGGCCGGTGAAACTGTATGTAGCCTCCCAAGGTAAGTTTGCCTCCAATTCTTTAACTCTTTTAGATTTGTTTCTCTTTGGAAAAGAAAGAATTATTGCATACTTGGATCTGAAATTCCTCAAAAACTCAAAAGTTAGACAAGTCTTTCCAGAGCACCTAATATATAACAAATACTGTGCTCACTGCTGAAGTTGACTAAAATATTCTCCGCCTTCAAGAACTTACAATTGAGTAGAAGTGATAGGAGAATTGGGCCCAGGTGAAAAGAGGGAATCTGAAAGGCAGTATTAAGAAAGAACACATGAGCAGAGCACTTGAGTTAGTCTGAGGAAGGAGAAACGCTAACCCAGGATGGGCCTCAAGAAAGGTTTCCTGGAGCACATGACTTCTGAGATGTGCAAGGAGGAATAAGGATTTCGACAAATGAACTGTGGAGGAGATGTACCATCAAACACAGTGGAGAGGATATGAGTGGGACCGTCACCTTCGCAGGCAAATTGGCAATGTCCATTAAACATTTGCTAACTCTCCACGACACAGCAGTTCTATTGTCATTATCTGTTCCAGAAACTATGCCATACTGCATAAGGAGGCATGTACCAGGGTGCTTATTGAAACTTTCTTTTGTTTGTTTAATGTTGAAGTGTTGGGAGCAATCTAAATGTCCATGAGTAGGGGGATTGCTAAATAAATTCAAGTATTCTCACATTGTGGAATTCCATGCATGAGTTTAAATGAGATGAACCATACATATAAAAAAAAAAAAAAAACCTGTTAATGTTTTTATGTATTTTATGTATAATATCAATATTTTTATGTATAAAAACACACAGGGAAAATGATTAATTTGTACTGGTAAATAAATAAATGCATAGAAAAAAATTCTGAAAGTATATACATCTTACTGATAACAGTGGTTATCTGTGTCTTGGAAACTGGGATGGGTGGTATCGTTTACTTTTAGGAGAAAAATATGCTCAGTGGCTTGTGCTAGTGATCCACTAATTATTTTGTTACTCTTTATTATCCGCCTGTTTTTTATGTGGGGAAACCAAGGTACAAATAAGTTTTTAACAGAAATATAATGTTAATTGCCACAGTAGAGTTGTGAACTACTTGTCCATTACTCTTCTAATGAAAGGGATTGTTGTACCTCAGAATATTAGACCTGAACTTCCTACCAGTAAATGGGGAATAAAATGGAAAATTCCACATATGGGGCATATGGCTCCTCACCAGGAATTCACTAATGATGTTTTCTATATAAAGAATGTTTCATGTCAAAAAGCTTAGTGTTCCTTTGAAAGGAAGAAACCAGCAGTGGATTTTTTGGAAAGGTAAACTATCAAATGGATACTTTGATGATAATGGATAATTTCTAAAGGATCTATCAACCAGTTTTGGCTGAAACTCAAGCCTGATAAAATAACAGGGTCATTTGTTCCAGTTTACTCCACCAAATCCATGTATTTAAATCCTTTGACAATATGCATCTATTTTCCCACTTTCCCCAAGAAAATTTCTTGAAAGGGCTCAGATTTTACAGCTTAAAAATTATAGCTTTCAGCGGTGCAGGGGAGTGTGATGTAATATGAGGAATGTTGTTTTTGACTTTGTTTTCTAACTTTATGCTTTAGAAAAGCATTTCTAACTTTAACACAAATAACTATGCAAAGAAATAATACACTGAATGGGTGTTCCTCTGTAGAAGAAACAGGAATTTAGATCCATTTTCTGGATGCGTAAGTGCCATCTGCGTATAACCTGGATGTCAAGTAAATGCAGGTTGGATGCTTAACTTGGAGGTGTAAGCAAACAAATCGGCAGTATCATTAAGTTTTATTGTTCTACTGTAAAGTGGAAACAAACACATTGTATCATTTTAAATTACTAACCCAGATAAAACTAATTATGAAATGCCAGTTTTGAAGTAAATCAAACATAGTTTGAAGACCTAATATTTGACTGTCCTGAGTGGATGTGGATATAATTAAAGGAAGAATTTTTCACTATCACCCTTAGCTCTTCTCATTTCTCTCTCATTTTCAATCTAAAAAAAAAAAAAAATTAACACACATTACAACCTCATTGACAAGTTGGAAACAATTCTCTAGAATTATATCTTCAGAGACAATTGTATACCTTTAGCCAAATAATGGGAAGAGTTGAATTGGATTATTACTCTCTGTTTTTAGAATTACTGCCATCCCAGCGAGCTCTAATTCATTTATAAAATAAATCATGCAAAATTGCAGGCATACTTTCCTCTAGCATGTGGGAAAGGGAAAGAAGACCAGTCTTAACTGCTTCATTCCAGACTCCTCTTCTGCTGCCCTCTTTTAGCAGTTTATGCTGTCTTGCAGTCTTCCTCCCCTCCTTGACTTATAACGCCACATCTCCTTTGGAATTCTCAAGTGCTGGCTTTATCTCCCAATGAAGGCTGAGAGCTTCAGATACTGAAGCTCCACCAGTGCTATCGTCATGGGCATAAGGCCTGTGTATCCACTGGTCTACTAGGCATTTATATTTGGGTGTTTTTCAAATATTTCATCATCAGTGTTTCAACACTGAGACAATCCCTTCGCTCCACCCTCTCTCCAACTTGCTTTTCTTCCTGTTTCCCTCTCTCAAAACTTGACATTCTTAATGTTTCTCTTTTCTTTAGGTTGTAATATGTCATTCTTCATAAAATCTTATTAATTTTAAATCTTAAAGGTTTCTTTAAAATGGGCTCTTCTTTTCCATCCCTTCTGCCACTGCCTTAATCAGATTCCTAACACGTCCATATATCCTAACTAGGTTCCCTGTCTCTAGTCAATTTATCTCTTGCTCATGTCCCCCATACCAGTTCTTTTACCCCTTTTGCCAAAATAGGTGTATCTCATATTAGTCACCTCCATAAGATCCCATTTTATTCCAGGAAAACATAAGTCCGTATCTTCTTACCCCTCAAACTTTAACTTCTGACATCGATCGAGTCTTTCGGTCTTCTCCTCATGCCATGCAGTACCACCAGCCATGCCAAGGTACCTGCAGTACTAAAATGATCTCCTACATCTCTAGGACTTCGTGTGGGTTTCCTCAGCCTGGACACCCTTTCTCTACATCCTCATTCAGCTACCTCCCACTTTTTCAAAACTTGGCTTACCTGTCTCCCCTTCTGGAAATCTCCCACCATGACCACCTACTTCCTACCCATCCCCATCTCACCCTCCCTAAGAGCTCTAATAGCCACTATGCTTCTTAAAGTATCAATCATACTAGTGCATAACCTTATTTACTCCTCTTCATTCACTATGATATTATGTATCTTATTTATCTTTATTCCCACATCCACAGTGCCCAACACAGAAAATGACACAAATTCAGGTCAAATGTTGAATGCAAAAATAAACAAATAGTAAATAATCCGGAAGCCAATGCATACGTGACATCAGTTAATACGAGGTGGATTCCCATCACCAGATTTCAAGAGAAAAACCAATCCACAATAAATGTTTAGACATTTGAATTGGAATGAAGATTTGTGGGGATGGGAAAAAATGGATAATATTGCAAGGAACTCAAGATAAATTTAAAATAAACCCAGTAGACATGTTCCTTTTCTGGTAGTCATTGTGTCAAGAGACCTACTAAGGTTTACCTTCTAACCTTTCCCCTTATACCTCTCGGCTAGCTTAGTCCCACCTCAACATCTCTTTCCTTCCCTTGAATTGCCTCAACTCTGCCTCTCCATTATACAGAATCAGTTTTTCTGGTGCCACCTGAGACTCAAGCAGAGAATGCAGGGTTAAAAGGGCAAATTCTCCACCTAGGACTCATTAAGACATCTCACCAAGGGTGGGTCTTACACTGGCAAAGATTTCTTGCAGCTGCTAAGTCAACAGTTCTCCCCTTTACTATGCAAGTAAAAATGTAGCACTCACTGGTTATTGACACATTAGAATCTCGTCTTATCAATCAAACAAGTGGAAACAGGATACAGAGCTGGCATAAATATGAAAATCGAGTTTTATTTAAAACTTGAAACAAACTCAAATTTCTGTTTCTATCTCTTGAATCAACAAACTAATATCATGTTTAAATCAAAACTCTAGTTGATTGCTTGAGTCATCTAGCAGCTGATGGCAGAGAAGCCATAATAAATGTATACTGTGATTTGTGGATTTTTTCAAGTATCTAGCATGGAGCAAGCTCTCAGAACAAAATGAACTACTTTCTTCTCAGGAATATATCATTCCTTAGAAAGCTGGTATCTTTAAGGCATTTTGAAATCTATCTTGATTCTTTTAGGATGCTGCTAAATAAATTACATTTTAATGTCCTAAAAGTTTTTCTTCTGAAAGTGTCAAAATCTTACCCTTCAAAGAGCAACTTACACAGGAGATACAATCAACTGAAAGCTATTGACCACAGGGAACCTAATACTGAAATGAGTTTTTTAAAGCTCCAGAAGAGAGTTACAGTGTCTATTCAGAGCATAACTAGATGACAGTGTAAAGTGGTAGGATTGATCCTTCCCATTGCTAGGTTCCCTGTCAATAAGTTGTGCATCTATAAGAGTGCTTGAATTCAACTGACCTTGAATTACAGTTATTTGTGTGTGTATTACATCTTTTATACAGAAGGGTAAACTCTTTGAAAGAATGAAACACGTTGTAGTCATCTTTGCATTTCCTAGAACTGCCTAGAGCACTTAACATAGTATTTTGCAAGAAACATACTTACAATAAATTTATTAATTCAATATTTATTAGGCATTGTGCTCTCCGTAGAGATATATTGACAAGTAAAACAGAGAAGATCCCTGCCCTCATGAAACTAAACTTTGCATCGAAGCAGGAGAAAGGAGCAGACCACACAGTCATAACAACATAAAAATAATATGTCCAGGAAGGAACATGATTATGATGTTCTAAGTGTTATGAAGGACTCAGAAGGGAGAATGTGGTAGAGAGGAAATAGATCACAGCCACTTCAGTGTTAGAGGGAAGGACGGTCAAATAAGGCCTTACTGCTAAGGTGATATCTACACAGGTAGTTGAGCTATGAGAATAAAACACAAAAGTGTCATGGTGTCAGGGGCAAAAGTGTTCCAGGCAGAAGGAATAGAAGTGCAAAAGCCCAGAGGCAGGAAAGAACTTGAAGCATTCTGGGGATAAAACAAGTCCGGTGTTGCGAATAGTGCCAGGTAGGCCAGAGTAAAAAATGTGAGACCATACAGATCATCATAGGAATTGGGCTTCTATTATATAAATAAATTCAAAAGGGTATATATTTCATGAAGATTACACTGACTTACACATGTGCTATATAAAGATTACAAAGAACTAGGGAAGGCCAAGGTTTGCAACATGGAGACCAATTTAAAGGCTATGACAAGAGTCCATGAGAGAGAGAAATGTGGCTTGGACCAGGAGAGGAGGGAGTAAATTATAGAGATGTAGAATCTGCAGGACTTGATGATAGATTACATTTGGGGTATTAAAAGTGAAAGCCTCAAGGATAACTTTTGTGTGTGTGTTTTGCTCAAGAAAATGGATATATGGAACCAGATTAAGAGACGCATAGATTGTAGACAGGAAAACCGAGAGTTCTGTTTTGGATATTTTAAATTTTGATGTAGTTAGTCATCCAAATGGAGATGTCAAGTAAATAGATGGATGAGTCTGATGTTCAGCAGAAATCATTAGTCTAGAGATATGCATGTAGATGGTATCAAAAGACAGACTGAACGGAGGCCACCTAGGAAGTGCGTGTTGGGAGAAGAGAGGAGAGAGCCTGGATCTCTGAGGCACTATGTGATTGTTATTTTTAGGTCCAGGAAGGGAAGAGAAGCCAGTCAATGAGGCTGCAAGGTGCAGCCAGAGAGAAAGCAGGAAAACTAGGCTAGCACGTGGTGGGAGAGGGAGTGGGAGGGTATGCTCCTTTGCTGCGGTGTATAAATTCGGTACACACTAGATTGCACTTGCTTCCAAGCATTCCAGGTAAAGGGCTATCAAAGTTCAAAATCCCTGCATAGTCTCTCAGGCTTTGATTTAAATTACACCCAGAGTGACCACAGAGATGGAGGAATTTCCCATGCACTTTCTAAAGGGAATTCAAAAATAAAATAATCGAAGCTATAAAAACAAATTGACACCCACTTATATATTTCCTCTTCAAAGTAATACAGTGTAGTTTTGTTGCTCACATTGAGGTGTTTTTTTTTTTTTTGTCAACAGATAAAAATATCATAGTCTGTTGGGTGATGGTGTGACTTTCGAGAAGGTGTTTATTTTATCCTAACAATAAAGCCTCACTGTGTTATTTTTGCCAGGAGTTTGGGTGACACCTCGACATGTTATCATCAATTCTACAACAGTGGAATTATATTGGAGTCCGCCAGAAAAGCCCAATGGCCTCATTTCTCAATATCAATTGCGTCGTAATGGAACGTTGCTTTTCCTGGGTGGCAGTGAAGAGCGGAATTTCACTGATAGAAATCTGGAGCCCAACAGCAGGTAAACTAAAAAAGAAGAAAAAAAAAGTTTTACCAGTCAGATGGTAAGATTTTTAGATTTTTCAGAGTTGAAAAAGAATACATATCTCTCCAAATTGTTATTAAAATTTTATGTCAATCCCCTCATTTTTTTTGACATTTCTTAACTGATGAAAGTGCTAAATCATTAAGTTGGTCTTCAGATTACATGAAATTCCTTAAAAATATAGTCTTCTATTTGACAGGAAATCATGAAAATTCAAATATACAAAATATGCAAAGTATTAGACTTTAAAAATTACCAAATTATCTTCAAAAACATGCATTCCTAAACTAGCAATAAAAGAGATTTAAAGAGTTTTGTTTTACTTCAACTGCCTTTTCTTGTATATGTTTTCTCTACTTGCTATACTATATATAGACACAAGTAGTTTGGGGGGAAAGTTCCACATATTTGCAATTCATTCCCATTTATTTCTCAGCAGAGACAAAATATATCTTACATCAACAGATGTTTTATTGTAGAAAGTAGAGATCAATTTAGTTTTATTGTAGAGAATAGCAGATCAATTTAAAAACATCTTCCTCTAAACATATTTCCCTGAACTCCAACCCATTTAAAAATAGGAAGGATTAATTTGAATCCTCCTCAATCCACTAGCACACTTCAAGACTTTCCTGAAATCTTCAAGAAAAGCCATGAAAATTACTAGAAGGTTAAAAATAAAGTTAGGAGAGGCAGAAATAGTGATGATCTGGAGAGAATCCTGCCTGTGCTAGAAAAACTACCAAATCTATGGTAAGGTTTCTGGAAAGGGAGCAACGAATTTGCACTTTGTCACATATTTAGGACTAAGCAATGGACAAGAAAGCCAGCATTCACTGTTCGAGTGTCTCGTGCATCCCCCTATCACAATTCTTCTTTCTTTTTAAATATAGATATGTTTACAAGTTAGAAGCCAAAACCGGAGGAGGCAGCACTGCTAGTGACGAATACATCATCCAAACACCAATATCCACACCTGAAGAAATCCATCCTCCATATAATATCACAGTAATTGGGCCTTATTCCATATTTGTAGCTTGGACACCACCAGGTAAAGAAATAAAACGTGTGTGTGCGTGTAAAACATTTTAAAGACAATTCATTGGAAAGAAGGAAAGAAGTGTGAAGTTAGTAAACCAGAAGGACATAGTCTATCTCCTGGGTAGATATGAAAAGAATTATCCAGACCACTCTTGAGTATATAAGTGCATGAATGTGTGTAGATATATATACATGTACATAGATATAGAACAATATAGGTATAGATATATATTCCTTTCTATCAAAACAATACTTTCTTTCAAGTACCAGAGCCTAAAAATCTGTCTTCTTACCCAAATATATCCAAGACAAGTCATATAGGTCGGAATTACTTTGAACATTAACTTCTGCAGGATCCCTTAGATTGGATCGTTGGTGTTGTATTGTTCCCTGTTCCCCATCACTGAATGGGGAATGTGGAAAGACAATAGCTCCCTTTGCCCATGTACCCTGAGTTGCGACTGGTGTGGGTGCTGAATTTTGCCTCTCTAAGCTGTGTAGACTCCACTGAGCCATTTAGTCATATTGAGTTGCTTTTGAGATTGAGTGCATTATTATATTTTGATGTAAGCATCATCATCAGGTAAAAAGCACGATTGCATTAACACTGTGGAGTGAAGATTAGAATGAAATCTGCTTTCTCTATCTTTTTACATAAAGGACATATACAGGGCTTTTTTTTTTTTCCCCCAAAATAAAATTTAAAACTGACTAAGATGGTAAATGCACTTCAAAAATATATGATTTTATTTTTAATATCTAGTCTTAAGATGAAATTGAAACAAGGGTTTGGATTCCTGTACCAGTTTTCCTCGAAAAAAAAAAAAAAAAAAAAGAAATTGAAACAACCCTCTGTTGTCTCAATCAGAATAAGTTTAGCCACTGTTTATCATGGCACTAAAAATAATTTAATAGGCATTTTGTCCACAGCAGATCCATTCTATAAAATAATTAGCAGCAAAGTATTTTTCATTGAATTCAACAGTTATCTCAGTCAAAACAGGTAATATAGTCATAAAGATAATATAAAGGACTAATATATAAAACTTAAGTTCTTATAAACCAACATCCTTCTGATGTCATACTGTAAGATCAAAGAGAAAAGGGTCTTTTTTGCTCAAATTCACAGGAGAAAATTTACCAAGAGCTTTACAAGCACAGAAAAATTTGAGTTGCACTAAGATAAAAATGTAAATAATTACATCCATCTTTGTTATAAAATAAATATACATTTTAAATTAAACAAAACATAAAGGAATAATTGATAGTAGCAGCATATATCATAAAATGCTGCAATCCTTGTTTAAGTTTTAGGAGCATTTTCCTGAACTCTGTTCTTAACTTTGGTGGAGGTAGAGACAAATCTTCTTCCATGGGAAACATACAAACTTACAACCCCGGTTATGACATTGACTTCTACTTACATGGAACAGCATTGCTATCTTGCTATCTTTTAGCATAGTTCTCCTTAGCATTTTTATAGTGTTGTAGTGTTTTTGTACCACAGAGTAAAAGGAGGCTGGATTGAGTTCATCTTAGACCAGATCCAGCCTATTGACCAGATATTTCTCAGATTCAAGCGAGGGTCTTCTAGAATCCAAATTCTCAAAGAACAATCAGGGAAAGTCCGGGATGATAAGTAAAGTTGACGTTTCTTAGCCATGAGACCAGGAAGTTCCTCCCTTTATCGTATTATCTATATTTTAATGTTATTACACATATAAATTGACTTTGCTAACCTGAATACTCCACACCCAATGCAGATTTGAAAATATATTTCTTTGAAGAGAACCAAAGTAAGACAAATGAGAAAGTCAATATTTATGTTCCAGGAGGGCCATCTATTAGCTAACCTCAGTCAGTTTATCTCTCCAGGCCTCAGTTTTATCCATCTGTAAAATGGAGATAATGGTAGTGCCTACATGTAGGGTGTTATAAAGATTAAATGAAGTAATGTACATAAGGGGCTACATTATCTGGTTCTGTACAATATTCTATAGATAGCAATGATCGTTTTTTGAAGAATTAATTTTGGCCTTTAATTACTCATTTTTAAGGTGTATTTACGCCAGTATTTGCTGGGTTCCAAGGCCCTCATTTTCAAAGTGATAAAACTGCCTACTTCAGGATTGGGTTAGTACTTTTTAAAGACTTCTTGCAAATTTCCCAGAATTATGTGATTTTTTTTCTTTGAATTCAACATCACATTTTTACGTTTAATGTATAATGTTTCCATTTAGAGAAGTATCATTATAAAATAAAACACAACTTTTGCTTGTTTACTATAACCTTAACTCTTGCCTACCTCAAGCCTTATAGAAATTGTTCATTCTAATCTAGCCTAGGGGATATTGTGGAAATGCTTTACACACTAGCTCTGACCATTTAACCAATGGTTAATAAATCTATAATATCCGGACCTGTCAATCTTTTAGTTTCAGACGCACAAAATCCATTACAGAAACCCTGTAATATATGGAAGATTAAAATCTTAAATTAAACTTTGTCCTGGTGCCTAGAAGGATTTTGAACTCAGTAAACAGGCAGATGATTTTGACTTGTGTATAATCTACTGTTGATTTTATTGGAAAGAACCTCATGCTGTGTTTTGATTTGGATAATAAAAACATTTTTCTGTTCCTGAATAGTCAGAAATATATATTTTAAACTCAAAGAAAACAAACTTGTTATAGTGGAGGTTGTTCGTTTGCTCTCAATCAAGAGTTTTCCAGATATTCATTATGCTCCCTGCTATTACAAAATGATTACATCATAGGCAGAGCTGAATAATGGGCAAAACTGTCCATATCTTTAGTTTCCAAACCTGAATGAACATTAGAATCACCTAGAAAGCTTGTGCAAAGACAGATTGTCAACCCCAAGTTTGCTGATTAACAATCTCCTGGCAGGGAGTCAAAAAATCTAGATCTTCTTAAAAACTCTCCAGATGACTTTCATGTGCTACCAAGTTTAGTAACCACGCATCACACATTCCAAGCAAAAGTGCTCAATTACAGTAATTCTCTGAAAACATGAATCAAACAAGTTTTTCGTTAATATCCAAAGCTAAAATAGTGGTTAAATTAACATGCATTTTTTCACATGCATTTTATTTTGTGATCAATATAAATAGAGTAACCTTAGACAGGTAAGTTGCTGATAGAAAAAAATCCTATGTAGTTGCTTGGCAACAGAAAAATTACCTAGGCGATTAATTGGATTTTCAGTTTTCAAATCATTGTTCCGATGCTATCAATAAACTAAGTCTTAGTACATGTTTATACATCCTACTAGTAAAAAAGATGAGGTCTAGGGAATATGTGAGAATATTCAGGTGAAAAATAAATGTGATACTGAGATAGCATTCTCTTACACATACATTTGTATTACTTGTTATATTTGCCATTTGCTAGATTCCTGCTATGTGCCAAACACTTTGATAAGCACTTTCTATGCCTTACTTCAGTTAGTTCTTATGCAAACCATAGACAACAGGTGATATCATTATCCCCATATTAAGGTGAGAAATTTTAAATCTCAAAGAAATAACATAATATACTTAGGGTCACAGAGCAGAGCCGGGATTCAAATCCAGGTCTGCTCACTACTACTGCCTTTTAAGAGCAATCCTTCCTGTCTTTGGCTTAACTTCTAAACCCAAATCAAACTTTTCATTTATTTCCCAAGGTCTCTCAGATTTACGGTGGATCAACTATGCTTTTTGAAATACGGTAGTAGCCCAGAGGGTCAAAAAACAGAGCTAGGTGTTGGTGATTCAAATGATTCTGGGAAAATAAGGTTTTGCTGGGCATGTCAAGACTAGAAGAATTAATTGTGGAAAATGGCAAGCCCCTGAAGGGAAAATATCCACCCGACAACAATTATCTCCTATAGCACGAAGGAACTAGTAACGAGAAAGCTGTACCTACTCATCCAAAAATCCAGAAGGAATAGACATGACTTAGCAAAACCAGATTCCATATGCAAGAAGATCTTAGTTAGGTGGAAGAGGGGAGAGAGTCATTTCTAAAATTCTTATTTTTTAAATTAATTTTTTTTTTTTTTTTTACATTCAAAGATGTTGCAGAGCAGAGCAGTTGGGGGGAGGTCGGGAGGGGGACGGCGGTGGAGCTGGGGGGGCTGGGCCGGCCCACGGATGGCTCCTTTGCAGGCCCTCGGCCCCCCCTGAAACGGACAGCCCAGAAAAGCTGGAACCCAAGCGTGCACATCCACTCTTTGTTCTGCTTCTGCAACACCGCTGGCTTCTTGCATCAGCCTAGCCCCTGCTGCGGGGTTTCTGAGAAAACGAAACCTAAAAACCCCAGAACAGTGGGTCTATATAAGCTCCTGTAAAACCTGATTCGGGGCTCGGACTTTGCAGTGTGAACTCCTCTGGGCCCGCCGGCGTAATAAAACTTTTGAGTTCTCCAACCCTCGGAGTGACGCTTGGTTTCTCGGCAGCCTGTCAGCCTGTGGTCCAGTAACACCCCTACCCTGGCTCGAGTGCCTGAGGGGCTTCTGCGATGGTGTGCTTGTCACTGGGCTGGACATGGATGTCAGAGGGGTGTGGCTGAGGCCCTTGTACACGGCACCCCTGGTTCGGGAGCCCAGGGGCTTCTGGCAGCAGCTTGGTTTTCCCTGGGCTGGATATGGACATTGGGGGGGTGGGGGCTAAGGTCCCGCACCCTGGCTGGGGACCGCAGGGGGCTTACAGCTACTTTAGGTGTTATAGGTGTTCTTTGGTGAAATGAGACCTTTACTGGTTAATATCAGAACTTTGTCTCTGATCTGTGGGTTTTTTGTGTTTTCTTTCAGTTCTGTGTTGTATTATTTGCTGTTCCCACCGCTTAAACTCTGCACTGGAACTAAATTGTTTTCCCTTGGTCACTTCTAAAATGGGGGAACTTCCTATGGGGACCAGCACTTGAGCTCTGTGGTTGAGGTAAATTGCTGCTTTGCTACTGATTCCCTGGGGAAGGCTTTTTGTGCAGCTCAGGTTTTAATGGTTGACTTCATAGGTACTTCCCAGTCTCATGAGATCTGATGCACCTGGGCTGTGTGGAAACTCTGGTCTGGGCCTGAGTCTTTTCAGCAAACTGCACCCCCAGCAGTTCTGCATTCCTGACCAGTCTCCATTGAGTGGTCCTGTGCAGATTGGGGGCAGATCAGCTGTCCTTGCTGTGCCCCAGTATTTCACCCAGTGGACCTATCTCCCCCACCACCCATGCCCCAAACATTTCTGATGGGTTAGGTTGTGCTTCGGTCCCCTTGTGATGACTCAATGGCCTCTGAGTGGCTCCTTTTTTCAGTTGTCTGTGTCTCCTCTCTCCTATGTGGGTCCACCGAACTCTGTTAGTGGTCTTACTGGCCTGGGGGCCACCAAGGCCCTTTTCTCCCCTGCCACCTCTAAGCAACTTCATCCGAAGGGCACAGCTGTGGCTTTTGCCAGTTCCTGCTCTGTGCGCTCAGCAGCTCTTGCCTGGAAATGACCAGGATTCAAAACAGTCGGAGCAGTTCTTTTTTTCTCTCATTTTGGCTTCTCCTGCCTTCATGTACTCCGTAAGTCTCTCCTCCTCTTCCCCTGAGCTCTAGTGGCCCCAGATTGGCAGTTGCTTTTTATAATTGTTGTTGCTTTTGAATAATTGTAAATTGGTCAACTGTGGGAGACAGAGTCGCCAGGGACCATCTATTCTGCCATCTTGATTCCTCCTGCCTGGCCTAGTCTCAAATTTCTATAAAGACATTATTCAAAGACATTTTTAAAGCCTTGATAATTATTCTAATACCTTTCAGGTAAATCGTTGGTTCACTTTACCTCATTATAACTTGATAAATATCAGTAGTAATATTATCAGAACACTCCAAATGCTAAAATATCAAAGTCTACTTTTTTGTGTATCATTTATACGTTCAAATCAAGTGATGTACAAACAACATATTCTTATATAATGCTTGCTGAATTAATAGAAGGACAGAATGGTGAGGAAGCTTTCCACAATTTATCATGCATACAAATATAAATAAATTTTGGATATGCTATTTAAAATTATTCAAACACTTGATTTCTTATTAAAGCCCACCAACCTGCACATTAGCTCAACCCTATACACACACGCACACACACACACACACACTCCTTCTTTAAAGATAAACAGGACACATATATATATTTTCCTAAGACTATATGTTGTCTTATGGATGCATGATTTTTTTCACCTTCCAGAAACTGTATTGGTTTCTATGGGTAACGGGTCCCATTACTTAGTTGTCCCATACCCTGGGGAAAGCGGCACAATGTCTCTAAAATTCAGGTTTCTCATCTGTAAAAGGAAATATTAAATGCCTACCTTGTGTTGTTGTTATATGACGTAAGTGAGATGGCGTGGTAAAACATTTAGCAAACACTGAATAAATGCTGGCCTTTATTGTACAAACGTGACCAGGTTAATTTAGTCTTAAACATTCCTTCTCACCTTTTACCAGCTCAGGACTTACACATTCATATTAAAGAGAGCAAAGGTTATGTGTTACCTTAATGGGTAAAAAATATATAGACAAAATTAAGAAGCAAATACTTCATGGGATATTTACTCAGAATAAGAATGGAGATAGATTTCCCTGCTGTTTAAGAATCCAAACATCCAAAATTATTTAAACTCTGAAGATAATAAGGAGGCTTTCTAATTTATCAAGATGATGACTATATTTTGAACTATCCTAGTCCTTAATCATGTTCTAATTAACAGTGTTGTTGCATTCAACACATACTTTTTCTCACTAAGCATGGTGAGTTATTTATGTTTAATGCATAAGACCGAAATACCAGTGCTTTTCCTTTCACATTTATCTCTCAGTCTGTTAAAGAGAATTGGTAACCATTCTTCTACTGAGAAATCATTTTAATTAATATGGCTTAGGAATATAAATGTTTTTTATTAATCAAGCTTTGGTTAAAGGTTAGCTAGCCACAATGTGGCCTATCTATAGACATTATACACTTGGCTTTCATTTAGTTCATCAGCTGCAGTGTATTGGATCACATACTGTCCATTTCGTGTCAAATTCTGCATTACGCTTTCTAAGGAATCCATGCTGTGTTATTAGGAATGATTCAACATTGACTAATTGTTTTGGTTTTTTGACTTATAAGTGCAATAACCACATGAGAAGGAGTGGTGAGTTTCAGAAGAAAATGTAAAACTTACTTCAATGATTTGTGTTTTATTTTGTATATGAATAAACATATCTTACATTATTGAGTTAATATATGCTAGGCATTTTGCTAAGAGATTAACACATCTCATTTAATGTTCATGAGAAATTAATGTAGTATGTTCTATTGTTTTCCTCATTTTACTAATGAAAAAAATCAATTTAGACATTCTAAGCTGTTTTCTGTAGATTGTTCATTAAGTAGGTGTATTAGTCCATTTTGTGTTGCTATAACAGAAATACCTGAGACTGGTTAATTTATAAAGAACAGAGGTTTATTTGACTTATGCTTCTGGGACAGCTGCCTCTAGCATGGGCCTCAGGCTGCTTCTACTCATGGTGGAAAGTGGCAGGCAGCCAATAGGTACAAGAAGAGCACATGGCGAGAGGAAGCAAGAGAGAGCAAGAGGAGGTGTCAGGGTCTTTTAAACAACCAGCTCTCACAGGAACTAATAGAGAGAGAATTCACTCATTAATCCTCCCCTTTGCCAGGGAGAGTATTAATCCATTCATGAGGGATCTGCCCCCATGACTCAATCAGTTTCCAACACTGCCACATTGGGGATCACATTTCCACATGAGCTTTGTAAGGGACAACACATACAAACTCCATAAGTAGGTGTCAGAGCCAACCCATGTGGGTCTGACTCCAAATTCTATGGTCAAAACCACTGTGCTATATTTTCTCACTATTTTTCTATGTAAACAGTACAGAAAGCAAACGATTTTGATGAGTTCTACTATGATCTAGTTCAATAGCTAAAAGTAATTTTCCTGTAGATACAAGAAAAATGAATGAGGACAGTCAAGGGAAGTCCATCCAGTAACCCAGGAGGGTCATCTTATTTGTAGCTCAGAACTTCACAGGATATAATTAATTTGTCTTTGGGTAGATTTATTCCTCTATTCATTTAACTAAAATGAAAATGTTTACTGAGCCCCACACAGGAGCAAGGCATGATGCTGGACACCCTTGGAGTTACAAAGAGGAATGAGACATTGTCCCTCTGATAATTAGTAAGGTAGAAAAGATCACCACACACTGTACACAAATACTGATAGTTGACTCTGTACTTCATGAATATGTATAATCAATTATGTTTCAATTCATAAAATTTTTTTAAAAGGCATAAAATAATAACTATTATACAACCTGGGTCAAATGTTCAACAATTAAACAAGAGAGTCCTGTTTCACTTCCACACCCCAAAAAGGGCATCACCTACCTAAACAAAGGAGAATTTAGGCTGGTTTTTTAAAAGCACTCTGTTAAGTGCAACCAGTGTTTTGAAGCAAATGCGGCTATCAGGCTGAATTAATAGTTTTTCCTCTTAGAATTGTTCCTGCTTCAGCTCCTAAAAAAAAAAAATAAAAGATTAAAACAAGGATTATTTGATTGACTTGTACCATTGTAAAGTATGCACCTGCTGTGAAATGAAGCCACAGAGAAAAAAAAAGTTGAATAATTTAACTTTTTTATTTGTAAAGATAATCAGGGTTTTTCTGATTACATCTTAACTTCATAAATGTTAAATAACCTATCAGCATCTAGTTGTCGTAAATTATGAAAAGGAGCATCGCAAGGAATATTAACCAACGAAACCCCTGTTCTTTAGTGCACAAGAAAATGTGTTATGGCAGCTTGTCATTGTGCAACTGGTCACTTTGACACCAAATAACAAAACTGCCATTTGCACTTAGGGTAAATTGGTTCACTTGAGCTTCCACTGCTTCTCTTGCTCTGACATAAATTTATGAACTCGAGAACTAACCAAGTCGTGCGGCTTCCCAGCTGACTGTAACAAATATGCCCATTTCATTTCATTTAGTCATCAGAATACCAGGGGGCTCGGCCGTTTCAGACTCATTGCAGATGGTATAGCGTTTGCAGGAACACAGGAGACTTTCATGTCACAGTCCTGTAAATTATGACAGTGGAGGGGGCCCTCTTTCCTAAATGCATGTCAGTGTTTGACATGTTCACAGCTTAAAGGAGCATTTTCTGTTTCGACACCTCCTAGGTATATGTAAAGAACATTTATTGCCGATTAACCAAGACGTGAAAAATACATTTTCCAGATCCGTGCTTTGGCTAGCCATGTTTAAACCTAGATCAAGATTATGTCTGTATTTGAAATGTGGTGGAAGTACAATTTTGTTCTCTGGCCACTTGGGAGTCCTGTTCTCTGTAGTGGAAAAGTTTCCTCTTGAAGGATACATGGCGTAAAAGCAGATCAGTAGGTACAGACTGAAGACATGCGGTAAAGCCACCTCAGACGAACTGGGGAAGACCACTCCAAATTATGGTTGCAAATAAATCGTAGAATATCTGCAACTTGATCATATCCAGTACACATAAAAAATAAAACCAGATAACAAAATGTTGTTACAAGGACATTTACTTGAATGAATATAGAACTTATATGTAATTGAAATAACGACTTTGTTTGAAAGATGGGTTCAGAAGGGTTTGAGAGCACATGAAAATAGTCTCATAGTGTTTTGGGTTTTATTTCATTTTGTTCCATTTCATTTTCTGTTGTAGAGCTTCTATCATTTATTAAGTACTCTGTGTTACAGGAATGTATTAAAATGCTTTACGTACATTTTCTAATTTAATCCTCACAACTTTTGATGAGGGAGCTATTAATGTCCTCGTTTGACAGATGAGGAGACTGGCATTTATAGGGTCAGTTAATTTGCCAGTGGTCACTCGGGAAATAAAGGTGGGAGAGGATTGGACTGACTCCACTCTGTGGTTTGCCTAATTCAACAGGAATGATGGCATATTTTTCATAAATGTGTGTTTGTCAAATTTTTCTACAAGATCTACCATAGGAACAAAGACAAAGTGGATATGTAACCCCGGAAGGTCTGAAAACAGAACCTGAAGCAGTCATTATAAGCTTGCACTTTCTTTAGGGTTGTGCTTTTTATCTTAAAAATTCATGCAAATTTGGCATTATATTCCAACATGTTCGTCTTCTTTCAGAAAATAATGTTATACAGTTTATCATCCAGGAAAACGTTTTCTTTTTTTTTTTTTTCAGGTCAGCAGTTCAAATTTATTTTTCACTTTTAGATAACACTCCTTCTTGGGCAGGAAACAATATTGTTGAACCAAATTAAAATAAAACAATATCGCATTTTTCAAATATAACTTCTTTTTTGTTGTTGTTGTTGTTCCAAATATTTTATTTATTTGTTTGTTTGTTTGTTTGTTTGTTTATTTTTAAATTTTATTTTGTCGATATACATTGTGGCTGATTATTGCTCCCCATCACCAAAACCTCCCTCCCTTCTCCCTCCCCCCTCCCCCCCAACAATGTCCTTTCTGTTTGCTTGTCGTATCAACTTCAAGTAATTGTGGTTGTTATATCTTCTTCCCCCCCCCCCGGTTGTGTGTGTGTGTGTGTGTGTGTGTGTGTGTGTGTGTGTGTGTGTGTGAATTTATATATTAATTTTTAGCTCCCACCAATAAGTGAGAACATGTGGTATTTCTCTTTCTGTGCCTGACTTGTTTCACTTAATATAATTCTCTCGAGGTCCATCCATGTTGTTGCAAATGGCAGTATTTCATTCGTTTTTATAGCTGAGTAGTATTCCATTGTGTAAATGTACCACATTTTCCGTATCCACTCTTCTGATGATGGACATTTGGGCCAGGAAAACGTTTTCTACTGCTCTTATTGCCTAAAGAGTGATATGCTGTTATATTTCAGGGTATTAGGAAGATCTGAAGAAATCTAACCCCAATCACAGGTTCAATGTCCAGAAGGTTTTTCCTCTTTTCCTTTTGTCATAAATATGTGGGTACAAACAGCAATGTTTTTTTCCAGCTCTTTACAGAATATGTCAGGGTAACAATAAGAAGAAATGCCCAAAATGTAAGGTGGAATGTTATGACATTGCGATATACTCTGGATGGAAATGTCCGTGAGCATGTCTTCCTGCTGAAAACCTGAAGTGCAAACTGAGAGGGTCCCGGATTCATTCTTCAATCTTTTTTACTACCTCAAGCAACACTCTCCAAAAAAACATTCAGGGGATGGGGAGGGGGAAAGGCTGATGATATTGCTGTTTATTTTACCTCTAATGCATGCTTAGCTTTTCCTCACCCATGAACAAATTGAGAGTCTCAAATGGTCTCTATCATCAGTTCTCTTCGTCTAATTCTCAAACTTCACTTTAATTACAGCAGTCCTGTTAGGAGCAGTGAAAACATTTCCAGTTCAGTCTTACACTTGAAAATTAGGCCTTGAAGTATATGTTCTAAGTCAGCCCAATATGTGTGCTCGCTATACCAGTAAAGAGAAAAATGAAATTATTTAACTTTTCTAGGAATTTTATCTTTGTCATGACATCTGGTTGGTTTTTTTTTGTTGTTGTTGTTGTTGTTGTTGTTGTTGTTGTTTCCTTCCTGGAGACAAATATAATAAAAACCTTTCTATTACCTGAGATTGAACAGAAATGTCATGGGCCAGGCCAACTTTTCATCCTGTGTCTGGGGCAGATTGCGCATGCTGAATTTATTTTAAAGCAATAGTGTGGGACTAAAAATGAGTTGTGCTTTGATAATATCATGAATAGTATTTGTTCAGCACACTGGTGTCTCAGCACAAACTTTTTCAGCTTCCATACAGTTGGTTCACTCTGAGGTGACTAAAGAGTTTTTAACCTTACAACTGGCTAATATAAGTTCTAATCATTCACCACATATATAATTTTCTAGTCTCAGATGTTTTAGGAATAAAAACCCACACCCAATTTTTGTGAACAAGAAAAAGTGAGATTCTGCTGGTTTCCCTTGCTCAGACAGTGAAATCATGCATTTCCCAGACTTTGCAGGTTATTAAAGTGATATTCCAGAAAGAGGTGCCACCGTGCTTGTCCTTGTCTCTGAATATAGCTTGACTTAAGCCCACAAATGTCCAAGGTATGTGTATCTCAGGTGGGAAACTTGGTCTTCAGAATTTTAAATATCCACCTATAATTTGCTTGTTTTCTGAATCATCCATCATTTGATTCTCTGCATCTAGTCTCCAAGACCTGTGCTGCCTGTCTGCACAGGGTCTTTCAAAATTACCCTGTCTTTTTCCCCCAATTGTCCTAATTCAGGACCCCATTATCAATAGAGAGCATAAATATAGAGGGATAAGCTTTGGTATCAGAAAGGCCTGAGTTCAAGTCCTCGTTACCCAATCCAATCAATGTGCAGTCTGGAACAAGTTACTTAACTTCTCTAAGCCTTAGTTTTCTCATCTTTAAAAAAAAAAATGGTAATAATATTTACTTTCCATTGTTGTCCAGAGGTTTAATTCATTCATTTGATTAACCAGTGCTCATTGAGCTGCTACTTTACGCTAAAATCTAGGCACCGGAACCACATCCAGGAGGAGAACAAAGTTGCTGACTTTGTGAAGTTGGCTTTCTAGTGTTATTAAATAATGCTTGTTGTCTGACATAACACAGGGATGCAATAAAATGACTGTTCTTCTTGTGTTACTGCTGCAACCATGGTAATGACTTTCAAACTGGTCTCCCTACCTCCTTTCTCTTATGTTTTAGATCCATCGTTCATGGGCCGGCAATGTTATCTTCTGGAAATATAGGTTGAAACTTGTTAACATCTTCAGTCTCCCTATTGTTGATGACATACAAAGCCCAAATTTCTTGAATAAATGATTGATAAAATTAAGTGAGTTTGGAAGTGAAGAAAACAGGGTCTTCCGCTAAGGCCTCCAGTTTAGGGAAATGGGAAGATGGTGCTGTCACAGACTAAAGGAGGAGACCCAGGGAAAAGAACGGTCTGGGGAGTAAAACATATAACTAATTCTGTGTTGGATCTGTTGAGATTGAGGTCTCTGTAGAATATCTATGTAGAAATATCTAGTAGGCTCTTGAAAATACAAATTTGGAATGCAGAAGAGATGTTAAAGCCAGAGATAAGAATTTAGGAATCGATGATAGAAGGATAGTAGTTTAAACTATTAGGACAAATTTAACAGATAGTTTAAGTGGGATGCTCTAAATTTAATGTAAAAATTCGCAGCCTGGGTTGCTAAATTCAGCACAATCTAGCACCTTTCCAGAGGAAACAACTGATCAGTTATTCTGATGACAATCAATATCACCTTCAGAGACTCCTCATTTTCATCCGTCCTTTTCGCAAAATCTTGAGCATCTTTGGTCTTTACCAGCTCTTCCACTGCTGAAGCATTGGGGCTACATTTTATTCTTTAGACCTCATCTCTCCTAGATCACTGAGTCCTTGCTGTTTTCTCAGTGATGTTGTCTATTGAGTCCATTTTTTCTGTAGCAAAGACAAATTTATTCAAGTACTACAAAGGTGAGTAACTAAACCATAAATGTTATAAGCTTTCAGATCAATAAGAAAATTTAGTAGGAAACTCCATTATATTCATATTCTTCATTCAAAGCACATGTTCTCTACTTAAAAATGTATGCATGTTGTTCATGACCAAATAAAATTTAATAAGCGTTTGATAATATGAACAGATTGTGAAGAGTCTAAAATTATAAAAATCTCCTTTCTTTTGGAAGCAATGGTGAAAAATGACAGTATTGAACCCAAATTTCATATGTATTTAGGTGCATAAGTCTCACTGACAGAGTGGACTGTCCTACCTCAATAATTAATGCACCAGGAATTCTCTAGGTAGACTATGATTTGGATATTTTATGGGCTATTATGTCAAGGACCCGTGTCAGACAGGATGCATACACAATGCTCTACAGAAAAATTATTGTCACAAGCAAAACTGGTGTTGTTTTTTATGTACTTTAAGAATAAGTAAGCCTAGGAAAAATATATGACACCATTTCTAATCGCCTCATATTTTTTAAGTGATATGTGCCTTTATTTTTATTTGCCAATACAGTACATCTTTGCATAGAATTATTATACCTTTTTTGAAAATAGATGATACCTATTTTTTTACTTTTGGAATATACATTCTAATATTTTTCCAATGTAAGTATCATGCAGCTTTTAATTGCTATGGTAAGCAGTAATCTACCTTCCAATTATAAAATTTTAAGTGTACGTTGCTCTTAAGGGACAAACATTTGTTGGTCATTCTGTATAACATGTAACATACATATACGTTCTCTCTCTCTCTCTTTTTAAAGGGATCCTCATTCCCAACATTCCTGTGGAGTACAGTGTTTTACTCAGTGATGAAAGTGTAGCCTTTCTGACCTTCTCTGTTGGTCATCATCAATCCACCCTTCTGAAAAATTTGGCTCCATTCACACAGTACGAAATAAGAATACAAGCATGTCAAAATGGTAAAAGTCTTTCAGACACCTGGCCTGGGATTGTATGTAAAAGTATTTCATAAAAAAATTAAAAATTCATTAAAAAGGAATAGATTCTCAGTTTAAATACAAAGACTAACATTTCATTTCTTATTTGTAGTGGACTATTTACCCAGAAAAATCAGAGCCTGGCATTGAGTAAAGAATTATGCATTTCTGCACATTAAATCATGAATATTTAAATACATTAAAATGGTGGCTTTGCAAAGTCTTATTTTATAAGACCCCTTAAAAGAAAAACACCTAACTTGCATAAAGGAGTCATTGGTAATATAAAACAAAATGAGGATTGCAAAAATTTCATAGCAAATGTATTCACCTTGCTTTTATTTAAATTTTATTCAGTACAGAGAAGGGAGAAGTTATTTAAAAGTTGAATTACACCCAAATGAATCTCACATATTTTACAGTGATTTCTTGAACCTTATTTTATGTACGTAAAGTGTCATCTTGAGTTTCATGGCTTAGGCTAGTGGTCAGTGAAATTATCAGCTATATGTGTTGTCTTAAAGAAGAGTCTCTTCCGTTCCCTTCAGCCCTCCAAAGTAATAATTGGTTAAATGTAAACTTAGATTTCAAAGAGATCAGGGAATCAAGAGAGCTACACATTAGTTATTTTACCTCCATTTTATATTAAATATGGAGAGTGATAGACATGGACATAATAATATGTGTATATATATGGTATACTCATATATGTGATGTGTATAATATATATTAGACATATATAACATATAAAATCTAATTGCTAGGTGAAAAAAAAGGTGTAACATATTTGTGAACAAAAAATTTAACTTCACGTGACGTTAAAGAAATTTGCCAATATTATTACACTCAATGTGTAGTTGGAATTCCTGTATTACATGTTTTTAGAAAGTTCTGTTTCCAAATCAGCGCTAGTTCCAATAGAATGGGTTAAGATTAGGAGTCTGTGGTGATTTTATTATGCTGAATTCATATCAGAAATTATGTGTCACTTTGCCCACTTCTCTCTACAAACCAGTCCATGGCATGTTTGTTTAAAGGGCATTTCTTTCCATGATCTGGTCTTCAGCTGATCAATGTGGAAATAGTTTTAAATGAATGTTTTCTTGATTTAAGTGCGAAGTCAACTTCTGCATCTGACACATCCAGTGTCCTTCAAACTAATTATTTGAGTCCTGTGTGCTTGAAGAGCATTCATTAGTTTAAAATAGTGGCAAAAATAAATGATTAAGAGCATACAAGATGCGTAGGCCACACATACACTTGTGAAATTCAAGTACACTTTCACTTTCTAGCTAGAACGACTGCAATAGACTAGAGAAACTTCAGACAAGCACATGCTTTATTGTCTATGCCTGTATAAATAAGTGGTTAATTAATGGATTTTCCAAAAATGATTCCCTATTTAAATGTTCAAATCTCATAGAGACGTATAGTACTAGTCTAAAAAATGTAAATAGGTATTATACAAAAGTTCAGATAAAATTATTTTCATAATATATTTACCCTTCTATATGCATATGTAACTATTTTCTTTGCTTGACAAATAACTAAAAACCTCAATTTTTTTTTCAAGGAGGTTGCGGAGTTAGCAGTAGGATGTTTGTCAACACATCTGAAGCAGCCCCAGTGGGTCTTAATGCCCCTATTCTTAAGGCGTTGGGGTCAGCTTGCATAGAGGTTACGTGGAGCCCACCTAAAAAGCCAAATGGAGTCATAATCAACTACTTTATTCACAGGTAAGATGGACCATTACTATGATTTTTAGTTATTTAAGAATGTGTCCTATCCCAGAACTGTAGAATCAAATGCATTTTCTATGTTCATAAGAGCATGAATGGGAATTCATATATTTTTGGAGCACTTGCTGGTGGGGACCAAGACAGATGCTGAAGCTTTTACACATTATCCAGAGGAAAAAGCCACAACTACCGTGAGACATTTTTGGTTTAGATCTGTTTGAAAGCTGAGACCACATAGCCCACATAGACTTCTGTTTGATGAAACGGTAGAGTAATCCTCCAGAGGCTCACTGACCAAGAGAACTTAGTCTTTCCAGAGGAGGAACCAGATCTGGGACAGGAAGTCTAATATTTCCCATCACTTATTATGTAGAGGTGGGAAAGGCTTTTTCTCATCCTCCAAAGATGGTGCTTTCCACATGTAGATATAGGAGCTCCACTTTTCAGCCCCTTCTGTTTCAGTGAGTGTTCATTCAACTGCCTACCTGATGTCAATGCAGTTTGTTTTCACCATTATGTACCTAAACTAGAGAAAAGAAGAAAAGAAAGAGGGGATGGAGAAGAGAGGAAGGGAGCTATTGAGGAAAGAGAGGGGGGGGGAAGAGAGATATAGAGACTGTGAGCATTTTGGTTTGAAAGGTATTTTGCTCTCTGATCTAGTCTTCACCTGATCAACATGAACATTGCTTTACTGTTTTCTTTAAATTAATAATGAATAATAAGAAGGAGGGGAAGGAGAGAGAGAATAAAAGAGAGGGAGAGAGGGGATGAGGGAGGGCAGGGGAATGGGGGAGAGAGGAGGAGGAGGAAAGGAGAAGGTAAGATGCAGACAGAGCCAAGGGGACAAAGAAGCTGCCACCTGAGAGCTTGCTGTGGAAGACAGAAAAGGCAGACACTGGCCGTCGTGCGGGATTTGCAGGATGAAAACCTCATGCCAACAGCAGTGTATTCACATGAGGCATACGAAGCTCAGCATGTTGCTTCTCAGATGCTCATCCCACTTCAGCCCTTCAGCGTGCATCCTGAGTCTCTCCAGCAGCCTCGTCCCTGCCCTGGTCTGGTCCTACACCCCGAACACTTAGTGAAACTTAGTGTAGGCTCCTCCTCTAACTTCGGGTATTGAAACCCTTTGATTCAGATGCATCTTCAGTGATGAGCTAGGGTGTGTAGGTAAATTACAAAAGGAGGAAGTACTATTGCATTTCTGGTTATGTAAATGACATTACTGAAAATGAGCAAGCCAAATTTCTTCTCAGCAAACATTAATTTGAAGAATAATATTTCTGATTCAAATACACATGAACATGTAAAAATGGCTAATGTGAATTTACATTTTACGCTAAGCACATTAGTGCAGGCTCTAAAATGCCCATCCTCTTGAAATAGTTTTCTTTCATCTACTTAATGCTAATTGTATGAGAAAAGCACATCAAATTCCTATTCTGAATAAAGGGAAATAAAGTATCTGTGATAGAGCAGGACGTGGCTTCACTCTGTTGGTTTTGTAAATAAAGCTCATGATTACAGGGACTATTCCATGGCAGCTATGGAGAGGGAAAACAGGAAATATAATGCAGAAAGCCCGCTTCAATGAAAAATACTGTAAATTGAATTTGACAGCATTTGATGGCATTTGATTATTCTAGTCACAGCCAAACAATGATATAAAGAGTAATATGAAACAGAATGTGTTACTGCCTAGCAGACTCAAAAGCAATAAACCTTCCTCCAATGTGACACAATCACTTCACAATCATAATTGTAGCCTGTTTGATACCTCTGAGTACAGCAGAAGGGCACTGACTGACATAGATACATTTTGTTTTTTATTTAAAGTGAAATGGAAATGGCGCACTGGGGCTCCAGATACAATCGTTATATTCACCTACATAGGCATGAATCACTTGGCAGTTATTTCAGCTGAAGTTTAAATGTGCTTAGACAACAACAATATCAAATTTTTCTTAGATAGCTGCAAAAAAAATCAGAAATTTGTAAGGACAGAAATAGAATGTAGACACATAGTTCTTTTTCATTCTGAGACTGCAGAGATCCCCTTATACAGTTATGGCCAGAAGCCTGCAGTATTTCTGAGGAGGTTATGGCATGTAATTTCTGCCTCCTCTTTCTCCTCTCACCACCAGAGGAAATACATTTAGCTCAACCCAAAGACAGGGTTTGGCCTATGCAGATATTTTCATTAAATCGCAGGAAACCAACTTGCCAATTTCATTTCGAAAATGCTTTGTCACTCTGTTCTTGCCAACCCCCCAAATCATTTTCCCCTCTATTCTATTGTATAGATGTTTCATTGTGTAGAATTCTGTTCTGTTGTATAGATATTGCCTCTAGATATCCTCCTATGAAAATGTGTCTTCCCTGATAAAGAGATAAGATGTCTATGACTCAAAAACAAAACAACATAACCTAGTAAGAACAAACTCTTAATGTGATTGTGTCTACTTAGTTTACTTGTTAATTTAGACTGCTTCATTGACTACATATGCCACAAAAAAAAGATTTTCTACAAAGTTTTTTGGTAAAGAATAGGAACAATGTTTAAGTTAGTGTTTTGCAACCTGTTTATTGGCAGGTATAGGCAAGGCTGTCTTGGGCATTTTCTTTCTCCTCATCATGAATTTGGTTTGTATAATAATGATTCTTCAATATTTCCCCTTTATCTTATGTCTCTAACTTTGTAAATGGCAAAAATCTCATCACTTTCATGTATAAAGTTCATCAAACACTTTATCTCAGGACATTACAAAACACATAATGAAACGATCTCCTCCCACTGGGAGCTTCCATTTTAATAGAGAAAAAATTGTGTGGGGTTTGTGATCCTCATGAGTTTTCTCTTTAAATAAATAAAAGTACTTGGTCAATGGGCACTGAAAGACAAAAATGTACATACACACCCTGTAAACACTGTAACAATAGAAAAAAAAAATGAAACTTCCTTCTGAGTATTCAGTAAGATTTGAAAGAGTAAAATCTGAGATGGTTTTGAAGGCTGATGATTTGGAAGGGCATTCCAAGCAGGGAACTGAAAATAATAATTTTCTAGAATGGATAATTAAGCTAATGGAGTAAACTAAGAAAAGGGGAAGGAACATTGAATCAAAGGCAAAGGAATTTTGATGCAATTCAATTAGTGTTGTGTGAAAAGAGAGATAGAGGTATGGATATGGAGATTGATGGATGGATAGATAGAGACAGACAGATGTATACGTATATGTACATATCGATTGAAATATAAAGATCTATGAGACCTGAGCCCTATTACCAATGATCTTCACTATGGTAGGTGATCTAAGACAAGCTAAACAAACAAAAGCTCAGTATAATGTGAGAAATAGAAATATTTGCCAGAAAATTTAGAGGAGAGAGGAATTCTCTCTGTCTGGAATATTCATGGAAGACTTCATGAAATTAATGTCATTGAGACTAGGCCTTACAAAATAAAAATTTAATAAATATTTAAATCATAGAAAAGACATTTGTTGGAAAAAACTTTTAACAGTACAAAGGATTACAAGATTATTATCTCTCCTATGATTTACCGATGGTATGTATAATTCCCATCAATAGAAGTAACACCATTAATTTTACTATATTAACTTTGATGTGTTCTTTTTTTTTTTTTTTTTTTTACATAAAAGGAATCATATTGTTTATATTCTTCTTCAATTTTCTTTGGGCATTTGATAAGAGATACATATATACATACATACCTCATTTATTTTAATAATTCAGTAATATTCTGTTTTATCAGTATGTATCATATTGTTTAGCCAGAACCCTGCTGACAGAAAGATAGATCATTTACAAGTTTTCATTACTGCAACAATTTTCCAGTAAACATCCTTACCATAACTATATAGAGTATTATTCTTATCACTAGAAGTATGGGGTCAAACTTTTGTGCACTTTAAATTTTTAGAGATTGCCAAATTATCTTTCTAAAATGTTATATAAGGATTTCTCATTCTGAACACTCCTATTAATATAGGTCTTATCAATCTTTCAAATCTTTTCCAGTTCAATATTTTAAATGACACATTGTTGTTTTAATTAAAATTGTAATTATTATAAGCAAGGTTGTTCATTTATTTCAAATATTTATTTGCTATTTGTTGGGGATATATCCTTCAACTATTTTTCTATTGGATTCTTATTAATTTGTCTGCGTTCTTCGCATATTAAGTAAAGTCTCACTTCAGTGGTTGTATTAGTCCACTTTTCTGTTGCTGATAACAGAATATCTAAAACTGGGTAATTTATGAAGAAACAGAACTTATTTCTCACAGTGTTAGAGGTCGAGAAGTCCAAGGTCCAGGGGCACATCTGCTGAGGGCCTTTGTCATGGCGGGAGTCTCTGAAGGGTCTTGAGGCAGTGCAGGGTATCACACGGTGAGTGGATGAGCAGGACTGCATGCTGATATGCTTTTTCCTCTCCTTATAAAGCCCCCAGTCTACTCCCTGATAACCTATTAAACCATTAACCCATTAATCTGTGAATGGATTAATCTATTCATAAGGGCATAGTCTTCATGGTCCAATCACTCTTAACGGCCCTACCTTTCCAATACCATATTGGGGATTAAGTTTCAACATGAGCTTTGGAAGGGACAAACATTCAAACCATAGCAGGGATCATATTAAAAATAACACATCAATTATGTCTTCTAGCACTTTCATGTCTCTACTCCATTTTTTCTAAATATAAAATTAATTTTGTTATAAGGAATGAGATAAGAATTAATTTTTAAAAAGAAACTATCTAGTTTGTCAACATTATTTCATAATTTACTGATTTGAAATGTGACATACAAAATTCCCATGTGTCATCTGTTCCATTTCAGGATTTTTTATTCTGTTTTGTTTGTGGTAGATAGGATTTTAACAAGCAGAGAGTAGTGATGAAGACATCTTGGTAAATAAAATCAACAGGATAAACGAAATTCCCAACACTAAAGCCTATGATTCAAGTAACAGTCAGGTTTGGCTAGAGCCTTTGCTACTTGCAGGGGAAATTTAGAAGACAGCTTGATGGTAGATTTTAGAAAACTTTAAATATCAGGCTAAAGAATTTAGGTTTTTTTATCTGAGGAAAGTGTGAGTTGTTGAAGGTTTGGGGGAAAAACAGAGAATCACTGTAATATAGTGGAAAGAGCATGAGATTTGTCATCAGAAGACATGGCTTCCATGTCTTGGCTCTGCCACTTTTTGTGACTTTGGGCAAGTCACTATGTTCCCTAATCTTCCATTTTTGTGTAAAGTTAGGTTAGTAAACAGAGAGAATAATTAGTCTCAGAGTTTTGTAAGAGTTAAATAAAATAATGTATGTAGAAGTACTGTGTTAAACGTGAAACATGATGAAAATAGATGTGCTGTCCCATGTCATGCTTTAGGAAGACAATTCTGGCAGTTGTAGATATATATATAAGGACAGAGAAAGAGGTCATTGTTATAAAAGAAGCAGTTTGCACAACAGTATGCCTAGTATGATTCTGTTTTTCTTTAAATATATAGTATATTTTTAAAATTTATATGTGTATGAAAAATGTCTGGAGTGTTGAACACCAAAATAATGTTAACAATGCTTATCCCCAAGTGATAGGTTATAGATGATTCTTTTTTTTTATTTTTATTTTTTGGTCTCTGGCCTATAAGGGGATCCAAACCCTTGGCCTTGGTGTTATAATACCACACTCCAACCAATTGAGCTAACCAGCCAGCCCAAGATGATTCTTTTAAATGCTTCTGTTTTTGTTCATCTGTATTTTCTAATTAATTTTTACAATAGATATATCATATGGTGTAATGAAGACAAAATAATAAATTAAATGAGTCCAGATGCAAATCTATCATCACCCTCTTTATGACTTTCCTATTTCCCTCTTTCTGTGAATATTATTTCTTTCTGTAGCAATCAAGGTCTAAAAAAGGAAAAAGAAACCACACCAGTTGCTTTAACAGAAAGAATTTAATATAAATAATATGTAACTAGTTATGAATTTGTTAACTAGGTAACTAAAGGATAAAAAAAGAACTTTGAGTTATCATGGAGAAGGCAAATCCAGGAAAGGACTGAAGAAACAAAGGGAAGCAGCTGAAATTATTAAAAGAGGGCACCTGTGATGCTGGGACCCAGACATCCGAGGATGGAACACCTGTCACTGGTGCAGGTGTCTGAGGGAAGAGGCCTGAAATGAAGTTGGTTTTCCAAGTGTTGGAAAATTGCATACTGGACTCATCTGCTCCCAAGGGAGAAGAAATTGCTATTCAAAGGTGAAGAATCCTTGCTGGAGAGATGCTTACATTAGCAGCTAACAAACAAAGCAAGTAGGAAGGAGCCAGTTTCTTTTTCCTCTTAACTTTTTGATCTCCCTGTGGCGCCCCCTATATGCAGACCACGACACAGAATCAGCTGGTAAAGCAGAAATGTGGATTTCAGGGTCCCAGTCCATTCTCATTAAAGCCAAATATAGAAGGGTAAGTTTTGAGCTGAGAGACAATAACTTAATAACAGGAACATTTTTCTAGTTAACTGGGTTTCAGAGAATTGTGGACTCTTCTTGTCAGTCAGTCATCCAGTCACTGCTTTAAAAAATACTTATTGTGTAATACAGTGTACTATGCTTCACTAGGTGCTGAGAAAATATAAATGAGTAAGACCGAGTCCTTGCCTTCAAGGAGTCTGTAGTATAGTAGGACAGACAGAAAAAAGGAAAATACACTACAATACAGTGTGACAAGTGAATCAATAAAGAAACGAGTTAGCACATAGGAGGATATGATAATTCTGTTTGAGAGAAAAGCAAGGAAAAGACTTTCTGGGGGCAGAGTTTTATAAGATGAACAGAAGTTAGTGTATAGAAAGGAAAAGAATAGGAAAGAGGGAGTGGAGAGGCATCACAAAACAGAAAGAACAGATACCAAAGCCATGGAAGCATGAAATATCGTGGACTATAAGGGAACTATAGACAAGCATTTGATTATGACTGGACTGTAAAATGGGAATAGAAATCTCAGGAGGTAAATCCTGAGTGGTAAGCATAGGCCAGCTGTATGGCAGATCACTAAAAAGCTTTAAAAAGGATTAAGTCTTAAGGTTTTCAGAAGATCTTTGACATCTCTTCCTACAACACCAGAGCATTTACTCATGCCACCAAGCTTAATGATTCAACCTTCAAAAGAATTTTGTAAATTGCCTGTGTTTCCATTTTCTCTACCAGAACCCTAGTTCAGGATCTGAATTTATTCTCATGAGAACTGTTGGGGTGACCAGCCTTTACACAGATGCCAGATGTGTCTTCCTAAACACAGCTTTAAACATCATCTCTGTGATAACTTCATCTGTGTCATGCATTACATTTTACCCAATGATTTTCATATGCATTATTTGATTTAATTCTTACAAAAATTTTTGAAGGTTTGTTATAGACTTTGAGATTATTAACTCCACCTTACAAAATGCAATGGAAACTAGAAAACACACGTTTTCCCAATGTCATTTAACTAAGTGACAGAGCCAGGACCTGCAACCTATCTCCTCGGACTACAGGTATTTCTACCTATTAATTTAAATTCACAGTATTCTTAATATTCTTTATGGGGTGGTGTGGCAGTTTTATAATCTTAAAATTGTTATGGGGAATGCATTGGGCTCGAGGATTTTCTTTTAATTTGAAGATAAGCCATGACAATCGCGGATGGGGAGAGAGCAAGTTAGGAGCTGTTAAAAAGATTATCCTACATTGAGAAAACATAAGTATGAATGCCTTTTAAAATGTATAGTTTCTAGTCTTCATACTTATTTTTGTTTTCTTCTTAGTGTCAGGCAACATTAAATTAGCTCTAGTTGGAAAAATGTATTACTGAAGTATCTCCCAAATGAGCTTAAGCAAAGAATAGCCATTTGGCTATTCAGAGAAAACTGAAAATGTGATTTCTCTAAACAAAGACTATTCAGGAGGAAACACTTCCAGTTAAATGAACAGTTGAAGCCTAAATCTTAAACAGATTAGGAATAATTGTGGTCTACTCAACCACTTCTGCTCACAGTGTATTCAGACGTAAAGGGATTCTGTTTTTTAGCATTATGGATGGAATATTTACCTCTCCATGGTATTAGTTTATTGAATATTCAATAGCGATAAGAAATACTTAACCAGGCTGCATCCTTAAATTTTTTGGTGAATAAACTTGAGGCTAACATAATACTTAATCTCTTGAATAATGTACATTTTTAAAATTCACACTTTCAGGCAAATTTTTTTAGGAATGTCAGTTTCATGAAAACCATGACTACATCTCAATTTGGGAATTCATTAGAATTTAATAAAAATTAATTGAATTGTCATAGAAAGGCTGAAGCCAGACAAAATAGAAAATGTTATTTCCCCATAGAAGTTCATAGGTTTGTTTGCTGAATATTATGTTCCTAACAAACACCTTTAAAAAACAAATCACTGAGAGGAGTCTTTGGCCATGAGCCCTGTGTTCTCATTAGAATGGATCCCTCCCAATGACACACCTGGTACCTGATATCTGCAGCAGGTACAAAGGCCAAACCCTGCAAACCTACACTGAGTGCAGAATCTGGCACATGCATGGTAGTGAGTACTAACGAGGTGGGTTGCCGAACCCCAATTGCAGGTCACTGCGTGGTCTCTAGGAAGTCACTATAGCCTCCAGCAGGAAGCTTGTCATTGCCCACACTTAGGTCAGACTGATTTATCAACTTGAGAATCATCAAATTTCCAAAGCCAAAGATTTTATATATCCTGCCTTTTCATGAAAGGTACTATCATTTACTCTGTCTTAATAACCCTTTCGGTTTGGATGGAATTGGTTAATCTGCTAGGGCAGCATGTGAATTTCCTGGCATCTGAAGAGTGTGTTAATTAAATACTCCCAACAGCCTGGAAAATATTGATTTATTCATCACTCTCTTCTCAACTAGAGAGTGTGCTGAAGGAGCAGGGTCCATATCTTGGCTACATTCTTTCCCAACCTAGAATACTACTCTAATAGGAAATAAGAGTTGATAGAGGTAAGGCAAAGATGCGGAAAAGCCATGGAATGGTATGCCTTCATACCATTCATTTGAAAAAATATTTTAACATTTACTGGGCTCAGATGCTGGGAGTACGGGATACACCAACCACGATTCCTCCAAAACTTCCTCTTCCATCAGATCTGTATCATGATTCCACATCTGAATGAGCAAAGAACTGTTTCAAATGAAATAGATATTTGGGACCATCCCAAGAACTGACAATTCCATTTCTCTTCCTTAGATGTTTAATGTTTTATATATTCAGTACCAAAAGAGTACGCATGGGCTGTAGTTTTGATATCAACAAAATCTGAAGCTGGGACTAAACAATCCCATTCTCAGGCAGTTGAAAGAATTTTTTGAGCATTCTCTGCACTTTACTAGGTTTTGGAGGAAACATCTAAAAGGAATTTGACTTTTGCCCTTTAAAGATTGCTAAAGCAAATTTCTATCATCATACTTCTTCTCACATTAATTTGCATGTAGTTCTATCTTCTCTACTCAGCTAGGAGCTCCTTTAGGTAAGGAGTGTGTTCATCTTTGTACCTCTGCTCCAGCTACAAGGCCTGGTGTATAAGTGCTTAATAAAGGTTTGTTGGCGTACTTGTATAAGAAAGAATGGTCCTTACTTTGAGGAGTTATGGTTTAATTAAAGATGAGAATACTCAAAAGAAAAGAAAATACGTGACATGTAGGAAGAAAAATTGAAACAATTTTGAGCATGCTGGAAACGAATACAAAATAGCATCGTGCTGGGTAAAAGAGGATGAGAACTGTGGGCTTCTCTTTGTCTTTCCTCATCTTCCAGCAAGCTAGCCTGGGCTTCTTCACACACTGATCTCGTGGTTCCAAGGGCAGCAAGAGAGTGGGTCTCAGTGCACAAACACTCTCTAAATCTCTGCAGTCATCATATTTGCTACTGTCCCATTGGCCAAAGAAAGTCATATGTCCAAGCTTAGAGTGAGTGTGGGAGAATACTAGCAACAGGTGTAGATATAGGAAGACTGAAATGAATTGGGACCCTTACTGCAATCCATCTACCACAGAAGGGTTAGGCTTCATAATAACATCAGCATCTAATAGTAGTATACCATATAGTTCCAGTTGTGCAAAAAATACAACCCTGATATAACTGCTTGTGCACATGTACACACATGCACACACACGTACACACATACATGTAGAGAAAGATCTAGAAAATACATGAAAATGTGTTAACAGTGCTTAATAAATGCTTCTGCATTTTTTATGTTTTTAAATATTATGTTTATCTCCTTTGTTGTGTGTGTGTCTTGTTTTTAAAGGAAAAGGTCTGGAAGGTAATATAACAAAATGTGGTTAGGGATGATGTTTCGCTTTTCAATTTTTTTTATATTTCTTTCATATGTTCCATGTGTTCTATGAAGTACATGCATTCTTTTATAATCAGTCAAATATGTGTGTATGTGTATTACACTTTAAAAATGATATTGGGTCAGGCCTCAAGTACGCTTCCATCTGGGCTTTCTTCATCGTGACACCAGGAAGAACGGTTGAGAAGTTGAGTTGATAACAAAGTCTTCCTTTTTTCTTTTTTTTCCAACAGAATAAATATTTATTTGTCACTCACGTGAAGCACAGTTAGAGGCTTTGGAATAAAAGTGGGAAGACTTCCACTTTCTCCAATCAGTTCCTTAGTCTTAAATCATGATGGCCTTCTCTCATCTATGGCTCTCAAAGCCATGGGGGGTCATCTACACTTCAGTCCTAGCAGGCATGACATACCAGGAAGAACTGCATGGACATGTTTTTATTGCCAGGCCCAAAAGTCATGTTCATTGCTTCTGTCCATATTCCCCTGAACAGACCTCAGTTACATATTTTGACACATGATCATGGGAGGCTAAGAACACAGGCTTTGTGTACAAGAGAAAATAGTTTAGTTCTTAGAAAATAAATGTGTCTCTGTGTTTTAGTCCGTTTTGTGTTGCTATAACAGAATACCTGAGACTGGGTAATTTATAAGGAAAAGAGGTTTATTTGGCTTATAATTCTGGGACAGCTGCATCTGGCATGGGCCTCAGGTTGCTTCTACTCATGGCAGAAAGTGGCAGGCAGCCGGCAGCTGGTGAATACAAGCAGATCACATGGCAAGAGAAAGTGAGAGAGAGGAAGCAAGAGAGAGAGAGAGAGAGAGAGAGGAGGTGCCAGGGTCCTTTAAACAATCAGGTCTCACGGGAACTAATCAAATAAGAACTCACTCACTACCCCTCCTCCCCCAGGGAGAGCATTAATCTGTTCATTAGGGATCCACCCCCATGACTCAAACAGCTTCCAACTCTGCCACATTGGAGATCAAATTTCCACATGAGTTTTGGAGGGGACAACACATCCAAACTTCATCACTCTGCCATACAGGATTTCTCCCGTGTGAGTTCTCTGATGTCTGCTGAGGTCTGACTTCTGACAAAGATGTTTGCACATTCATTACTGTGAGGGTTCCACATCCACTGCATCCACAGCCACAGATCCAATCAATTGCATATCAAAAATATTTGAAAAATGTTAAAAAATACTAATATGACAATAAAATTACAAAAAAAAAAAAAATACCCAAAAACCCACAACCCACTATGACAACCGCTTACAGAGTTTTTACATTGTATTCAGAATTATAAGTAACCTAGACAGGATGTGAATCATACAGCAGGTGTTACAGGAGTGCAACACCATTTCTATAAGGCACTTGAGCAACCACAGACTTTAGGCTTTGGTATCTCTAGGGGGTCAGATAACCACGTCTTCTACAAAGAGTTGCTTACTGCATCCACAAACCTCATTTTGAAAGGTGCAGCTGTCACTGGTTGCCTGCTTGGTTTCCTTTCAGACGTTCTGCTGGCAGTGAAGAGGAGTCTCTTCTGTTCATCTGGTCGGAAGGAGCCCTTGAATTTACTGATGATGAGGATGCTCTGAGGCCTTTCACACTCTACGAATACCGGGTCAGAGCCAGTAACTCCAGGGGTTCCATGGAGAGTCTGTGGTCATCAGCACGGACTCTGGAAGCACCACCTCAAGATGTGCCAGCTCCTTGGGCTCAGGCCACCAGTGCCCACTCAGTTCTGCTGAACTGGACAAAGCCAGACTCTCCCAATGGCATTATCTTCCAGTACCGGGTGGTCTACCAAGAGAGACCCGATGATCCAACATTTAACAGCTCTACCGTGCATGCTTTCACAGTGATGGTAAGAACTTCAAAAAAATAATGGATGTTCAGATTACCTGCTTAATTGTTAAAATTCATTTTCTTATCTCTATTTTTCTTCACATGGGGCTTAAATATATAAAAGTCGTTCGCATGTGCAAAGAATCAGTGTGGTCATGGGGATAAGATACTGAACTGTGCAAGAGAAATACTAGGGACTAGTTTGCAGACCCCAACTGATTTGTATTACCTCAAGCAAATAAATGAACCTCTCCTTACCTGATGTCCATTTTCCATATCCATTGAATAGGAATAATTCAGTGTGTCCCTACATACCTCATAGGGATGAGGTTCAGATAAAATTAGACAGGATATTTAATTTTCTACTTTTTCAAAGATCTAATGAGATATGAGGCTACTTCAAAGAGTTTCTAGAAAAAGAGTATGAAAGGATAATGCAAATTTTTCCATGAACTTTTTGAAGACCCCCATATACAATCATGAGTTGTTTAATGATTGGGATATGTTCTGAGAAATGCATCGTTAGATGATTTCACCATCGTACAAACATCATATAGTGCACTTACCCAAACCTAGATGGTAGAGCCTACTACACACCTAAGCTGTATGGTATAGCCATCATGGTATATGCAGTCCAGTCACATGCATTATAGCTTAGTGGTGACTTTTTTCTGGGCTGGCCTCCTTTGGCCCATAAAACAACTTAATTCAGTTTTCGCCTGGTCACCTAGTATCTCACGAGAGCTTTTTTGGTGGCCAGAGTAGCCTGATGTTCTGTGGGAGATACAGAAACCATATGGTTCTTTTCTCAGTGAGCATTCACTTTTATAATTCACTTTTATAATTGCAGAGATGAGAATTACACATAAGGAAAAAATAACAGAAGTGATCAGGTACAGCCTATACTAGGACTTTGATCCCACATTCTACTACCTACTAGTCATAAACCAGAATACGAGAGAGTAATATAATATATCAGAGGTGTTTAGACAAGAAATGTCCTAGGAGGTCAGCGGGAAACCCTCATCCCTAAGAAGCTTCATAGAGAAGGTGAAATTTTGTGGTCTTGAGAGTTAAAAACATATGGCTTTCAAAATGTGTCAAGACTTTATTAAATATAAAAAATCCTCACTAATAAAAAGGAAATGAACAGACAACATAAAGCATTATTAAAAAAAACCAAGCTATGTATCTATGCTTCAAATCTGAGAAGCCCAATTTAAATAAAGAGTATCTTATAGAGTATAACATTTATCAAGATATCTAAATAACGGTAAGCAAATGTATTTTAATGAAACTCCAGAAGAATCTTTTTAAATGAATAGTTTTCAGTACAATGTTTTCCCATTGTCCTTATGTCTAATTTTCTCATATGACTAAAAAATCAGCAGCATGAGACTGAAGGGATAATGTTAAAGAAATCCTCATGTTTATTTATTTCAGAATCAGTACTTTATTTTTTATTTGATATTAAATTATCTTTATATACTAGGGTCTTTCACATTACATCTTCTACGCCTTTCATTATAAGCATTAGAAGCAGTGTTCTTTTTTTTTAATTTGTTATGAATATTCATGAGATACAAAGCTGATTGTCACCCCTCGTGCCCATGACATGAGGGCCAGATTCACACTGGCAGCATACCCATTATCACAAACTGCATTTGCACCCGTGTCCCCCACTCAACCATCCCCAACCTCCCTCTCCTTCCCCCTTTCCCCCACACTCCACTTTGTAGCCCAAGAAATGTTCTCTCCCTCAGAAGCAGTGTTCTTAAGGGTAGAAAACCTTTTTTAGTTGATATGTGATCCAGGGGGAAATTTGTTACTTCTCATCATATCCTTTGAACTCCTGTTCTCAACTTTCACCCTTAAAGTAAAATTTTTCATAAAAATACTGAAACACCCTTGATGATAGCTTTCTGAATGAGACACCTTAATTTAAATAGACTTTTATTGAAGGCACTAGAATTGCAATGATTAAACCTCTGATTTTTTTAAAATATGGCTTTCAGGGGTATGAGCCTAATCATTTAATCTCCCAAAACAGTTCTGGTGGAACTCTCTTGTGAAATGCCTTGTAAGTCATTTCTTTGTAGTTGGTTTTATCTTAAAACACAAGATTTAAAGTATCTGATGAATCCATAATTCTATTCTTTATTTAATCTGCTAGGCTCTATTTTTACCACACTAAAAAGATCCTGAAAAAGAGGTAGCCCACAGCCCCAAGCTTTATGCTGCACAAGGGGCCTTTGCACATGCCCCTTCCCCCAACGTAGCTTCCATTCAACATCTGCACCTTCCATTTTTACTAAGAGTATTCCTTGCAGTTATGAAGAGGATAGCTAGGATAATCAAGATACAATAATATTTCTGCATCCTATTTTTGAATGTGTGTGTGTTCAAAGAAGGTTCCCCAAATCTGGATCTTTGGTCCTCAGAATCCCAAGAGAGAGCTTCATTAGGTTCATCAGGAAAGCTCCCATCTGAGCTATTCTAGCAATCAAGGACATTTTCTGCAAAGCAATTGGGCCAGTGTTCAGACAAACTAGGTCAAGTTTCCAGGGCATCAGGCCATTATGATCCTTTATGGACTGACACCTTTGAAAGAGGCATCAGGAAAATAAAGCATTGTCTGAGTTTCATCTGTTCCTACATTCCCTGTGTAGGAGATTGTGTTAACCCTCACCTCCCCCCCCCCCCCTTCTAAAAAAAGATATCTAAAGGAGGAGGCTCTACCACTTATCCAGTGTTCTCTACTCCTCACCGTCAGAGAAGAATGATTCTTTTATCCTAGCCAAATCCCTCCTCCTGTAATGTAAGTCTATGTCCTCCTGTTCAGAACAGCATGACTTCTCTATTCTAGTGCAATGGGCCTTCAGGGATGAGAACGTATTTTTGACGATTCAATCAAATTCGGCAAATAGTCATTGAGTACTGTATTCAATATGTCAATACTCAATACCACACGCAACTCAATTGCTGACGTCTCCTGTGAAGCTGGGCCCTTGGGCAGAGCTGAGACTGTGGGGAAGATAAGCAGTCAAGTCTGAGGCTCAGGCGACACTGCTGGGCATTTCAGGTTTCTAAGCTTCTTGCTGCTAAGTTTCTGCTGCTCATATTTCTATGACTGCCTTTTACATATCTTTCCAAGTACCTTTCTGGATCTGCTCACTATTTCTCTAATTCCTACACTGGCTAAACTTCTTCACTGTCTCCCTCCCTTTCTGTGCCTGTGCTGGGAAATTTTTCAAGTTGTGTTCATTGACTACTCTGGCTAAAATTCTCCAGAGCAAAGGAACTACATTTTCAATTGATGAGGCACAGCGTCCATCCTCACAATTGCAGGGTTGAAATTCCATCCACAGACTTGCAAGATGTATTGCTAACACCCCTCATTTAGTCCCTTGTTTGTTGGGATCCCATCTCTGCACAAGGGGCCACTGATAAATTGCCCATGGTGGGGTGCCATCCCTAGCTTGTCCCAAGGTCCACCCTGAGCTGTTTATAGACAGGTGGATGTTGCTGGGAGAGCCACATAAAGCAGGTGCGATGGAGGCATGAGTCCTGCTGGTGGTGGCAGTGGATGGAGAGCTGGCAGTGGGGCTCTCCATGGGGGTGAGGAGCATGTGTGTTGGCAGGAGCAGCAGCAGCAGAATTGGCAGCAGGAGAGGAGAATGGAAAGGGTGTGGGTTATCGTGCATTTCTAGCTTCTCTCTCCAAAGCTCATGAAAAGTTTCATCTCCCTCTGTGTGTAAGTAGGTCTTGCTAAGGGGGAGAGAGAGAGACAGATATCAAGATTCTTAGGGTCTCTGCAGACAAGAACCTTCCACTACTGAACACAAGCATTAGTTAGAAGTCCTGAAACTCCCTTCCCAATTAGCTCTGTGATGAATTGTGCAGTGTCAAGAGAGAAACTGTATTTAGCCTTGCTTGGCATGCAGGAGTTCCATGGTGGTATTTACAGGGAACACTCCTGGCGAGGCTGGCAATACTGCTACCACCATTAGCGTTTGTTTGCTTTTTCTCACTGGCACCTGCCATTACCCTGGCAGAAATACATTCCAGAATTTGGAATTTAAAGGAGAAGGTGGTTTACCTGTTACTCTGTGCTCTAAGTATATCCCTGCTCACCGCACAGGGTTACAAAACTTTAAGCCCAGATTATACATTTGCCCAATGCCCTGAAAGATAGATGGCATTTCTTTCTGTGAGCAGAATCAAGTATAAGGTGCTGAGGGGTAAGTAAATTATATGGGTCACTAAAAGGTGGCTTCCAATCTGGGCGTAAAATCCAGAATTACAGACTCTGGTTTCTAGATTCTAGTTGCCAACTCTCTTTCCCAATGTCAAGGAAGAGATATTCTAAATGTTCTCATGTGTTTGTCTCATGTCTCTTCACCATTAGGTAGATACATGGCAAAAAAACAAAAACAAAACCAAAAACAAACAAAAAACCCACAATTGCCATATTTTTGGAGAGTTTGTGAGTAAATTGATGAATTCATTCTTAACCCCATTTCATTTTGGCTTATTATAACAAACATTATTTCTCTTTACATATGATATTAAATTACTTGAAGATCTTAAAATTTGATGGTCCTTAGCCCTTCCTCCTAAGACCCATTTATTAGACAACAGAAATGCTCTGGGAGATGTAGCTCTCTAAAAGGACTCCTTTGGTGACTATCTTTCTAATGTGAAGAAAAATTTGGTAGTAAAACCATATTTTGTGTGTCAGTTCTATAAGCTGAGATTTTAACATTTGTAAATATGAGATAACTGCATCATTCTTTCTTTAAAAGATACAAAACATGAGTGAGTATATATCACACAAAACAATGAATACTTGTTGCCATAACCCATTTATTTCCATTTGTATTAGTCTGTTTCTGTTGCTTATAACAGAATACCTGAAACTGGGTAACTTATAAAGAAATATAATTTATTTCTTACAGTTTCAGAGGCAGGGAAGTCTAAAGTCCAGGGAACACATCTGGTGAGGGCCTCGTTGGTGGTGTGTTTACAAGTACAGTGAGATGGGGTATCACATGGTGCAATGGCTGAGCAAGAGAGAGCTAATTTCTCACGCTTCTTTCAAAGTCATCAGAACCACTCCCATTACTCCATGAATGGATCAATCCATTTATAAGGGCACAGTCCTCTTATCTTATCACCTCTTAAAGGCCCCACCTTTCTTTTATTTATTTATTTATTTTTATTTATTTCCTTTTTTTTAATTGAATCAAAATTGATTATACATATTTTGGGGGTTCAACATTGAAATATGTTGATCAAATCAATATTACTAGCATATATATTGTTACAAATCATAATTATTCTTTATGCCCCTTGTCTAATCTCTCCCCGTCCCCCTTTCCCTCCCTCCTTCCCCCTCTAGTTACCCTAGATTTCTTCCCTCCTTCTGAAAGAACAATGGTTACCCTGTTGATTTGTTGCCTAGATGATCTGTCCAATGCTGAGAGGTGTGATCAGCTCCCCCAATATTATCATAGAGCAGATGCTTCTTCTGTCTCTCTGAAAGGGGCTTTGAGAGAATAAGACAAAAAGGAGCAGAGCCTTACTCATGATACTGTTCTAATCTATCTACCATTGATTTCCATGGGGCAGGTACTTCATGGGATTTTCTACATGGGTCGAGGTCCCCCACAGGAAATTCCATGCCTCACAGTTCTCTGATGGAGGCCATACACTCTCTGGCTGATTTCTTACACCCCTATCCATTATTGCCCCAGAGATCCACTCCATAAACCCTTTTACTTCTGGGCTCCCCTCTCCCAAGCAGGCAGCCAACATTGGGTCCTATCAGATTGACAAAACTCATTCCTTTCCTGGTGTTGCTTTGCCCCCCAATGGATTTGTCACCTCACTTCCCCTGGGTGACGGAGCTGCAAAGGATTACTCAAAGCCCATCTCTTCTGAGCAGTGAGAAGCCCCAAAGTGGTTAACTTCCACTGGAACCCTCAAGCGAGGGGCTTCCTTGGGAAATTAACCCCGAATTGGGGTTCTCTTCCTGCATTTGTTTTCCAGACCAGGAATTACAGGAAGAGAACATAGGTGGGGTTATAGTTTAACAATATAGGTGGGTAACTTTCAGTGAAAAAAGCCAGATGACATTCCAGTAAAGCAATTAAGTGATCCACCAACAAAAGCTTGATCTTAGCAAATATTCCTTCTCCCTCCAGTGATTTTCCAGTATCTTTACATTTCAATCAGTAACTAATCTGTCCTTGAGCCAGCAACCTTGCTGTGCCACAAATCTTTAGCTTACACCAGAGACTTTATAGCCTGAGGAAAATTTCCAGTCCTTTGCAAGGCCAATATTTGAAACTGCAAGACTTTGGAAAACCAGGCCCTGTGAAGTACATTTGCTTTAAGAATCCTCTACATCCTGGCATCCACTAGACCCGCAGAAATTGTGTTCCAGCAGATAACGAAAGTACAGCTTTTTCAGTAGTGTCTTCTCTACTTGATCTGCCATGCTATGTGAGACCCAGCCAGTGTCCCAACTTCAGAATTTATTGAATAAAAAACAGGTATCAGCTTCTAGGTTAGGCCATGATCCTTAAATACTTGGATCACATAAGGATCTCAGAAGACCCTTCTCCACCCTACTGCTGCATCAAAATTGCCCTGTGAATCTCTTCAGCATGGTAGGGAGCCTGCTTCCAAGACTGTCCATCTTGACTTTCTTGCAGTACCTTCAATTTTTTCCAGTGTTTCTTGTGTGTATCCCCCATATGTCTTGAGAAGAGCGTGTGTAGAACCCCCATTTCCTCCACTAAGTGGGAAGGAGACAACCAAAGCTCTCACTTCTCCACTAAATTCCCTTCTTTAATACGCTTTTCACCAACTCAAATCTTCTCTTTTATGAGGTTGTCATATAGAAATCTTCAGAGGAAGATGGTGCTTAAAGATATAAGGCTGATTCGTTCTTTATGTCCTGCAGTGATATGTCTAGCAGTTCTAGTAGAATTACTTACCACCTATTTTTCTAAGCTATACTCATTATTCCCCCGTACAGTTCCATTTCACATCCTGTTATATAACAAAATGGCTAGATCATCTTTTTAGTTGCTCAGGCCAGACCATCTTTGAGGCCTCGCTCTTCCTTGCTTCCATATCCAATCCTTCATGAAGTCCTATAGATTCTACTTTCAAACCATATCTTGAATCCTTCAGCTTGAAGACCACGTTAGGATCTTCATGCATGTCACTCCCTCCTCCTGGAATGATCATGCCCCTATGCTTCATCTGTCCCCTCCTCATTTGTCAAGTCTGAACTGAAATGTTACTTAACTCATTGGTCAGCAGCTGACAAATTAGTGCATATGCAAAGTACTGTAAATGACAATATAAATGCATTGTAAAACTTTAGAGTGCCTATTATTTGGAATAGCAGAGGCTGAAATAAATTAGGAAATGTAGATAAAGTTCTGGTTTGTATAAAGCAACTATACTAATTTGTTCATGAGTGAAAAACCTTATGTTTTATATATTTTAAGTATACCTCACCTTGCAACAAAATTCTGAACTTGGAAATTTAAATGTTTCCTGATACCACTCTGCCAATTTCCAGGTAATTTCCCAAGTACCAGATTAAATTCTATTTCCTTTCTAAATTACCTGAAGCAAGAACATGCTTTTTTGTCTCCTTGAGGTTTAGAACTGTCCCATCTTCCCCACAACAATGTCTCTTGTCTGCCACTGTAAGAGCCCTCCTCAGGAGGTTTCCATCTTTATATAGCTCTATTTACTTGCTGTGACACTTATTGGACCCTGCCCTATCCATTAGATCAGGGATCATATCAGCAGAACATGAGGTCTTTCACACACACACATGCGCATGCACACACACACACACACACACACACGCACACAATTTCCCAAATCACACAGATTCTACCACATTGGTCTCTACCTACTTCACCTATGCCAAATTGCAGACTATCAGTACATGAGGGGCAGTTGGTGGGGAGACTGTCTAACCTTTGGGTCAGCTATGTGACTATTCTGCCCTGTAACCAAGTTATGAGGAAACCCGATTTAGACACACAAGAATCCCATGGAGCCTTGTCAGTAACGTATATGGAAGTGAAGTGAACTAGTCCACATACTAACCGATCCAGGCCATAAATTCAGAATATATGCCATTTAGCAGAGACAGCAAGCTGTAAATGGCAGTGAAGAGCAGAAGTCAATTGAACTACTCTGTTCTTGTCACAAGTGGAAAGTAGCCACTACCGGAGACAAGATGGCTGTCCTGAAGTTCCCTATCACAGCCAAGAGATCGTAGCCTAAGCTCTGCAAGGGCTTGTGGGTGAGGGGGAATCATACACAGATGACCAATTTTTTTATGGTTCACAGCCATTCAAAGTGAAATTCAGCAGCTGTTCAGGACAAGTGACCACTGTAACTGTTGTAATATAACCTACTAAATAGAGAGGGAATTGCATCAGAGCAAGAGGTGAGCCGTGATTATCGGCAGGTGAGTGCTTTATTGAAGTTGAAAGACCATTAACATTGATAGAGTAATTATTTCAACTTGAAAGTAATTACCTTGATGGGTGATAACTTCTCTAGTGTTCCCAGATTTGATTGGGCCAAACAATTGTGAGCTCTTGAAGCCTAGAAAAATATTACAACAATACTGTGATTTTTAAATTACTGAAACCACTGTTAGAATATTCTAATTATGCCAAACAGTGAAAAGATTTTGCCTTACACAAGCTGGTGACCTCTCATGTAGAGAGAGACATTTGCTTTTTAATCCAAATGCAATGACCCACACCCACCACCTGTGACTACATATGTGATGGGTTTACAAATGAATCTTTTTATCTCAATATAATTTTTAAGGTGAAAGGTCTTGTTATTGCTGTACCTGGATTTTACTAAGCTAGAACTGCTGACACTGTTGATCGTATCTGTGGATGGGGAGGCCCCAGAATAGCAATTACCTCTCTTTGTCATAAAGGGTTTAAATTTTTTAAATTAAATATTTTGATAATGACATCAGACAAATTAAAAATTCTGGACGTCTTGTATTGTGGATTCTGAATTTCAGGTATTATTTAGGTATATAAATCAATTACTTAAATAGCTTTCTTGCCTGTTATGCAATTCCACTACAAACACTTCCTTGTCAGGGTATTTTCTATTTATCTACACTGCACATTAACAAACAAAATACAAGTCGAAAACTTGGGCTATTGCTTCTCTGAAATCTCATAAATACATGAAAATTGCAAGTTATTTGCAATTGAGGACCAAGACACCTCAAATCAAATTTGGTGAACAGGACCAAGAAATTAGTGGAGCTTTTCCATTAATTGGTTGTTTACCACATTTCTCTTTTGAGAATCTATGACACCCAGAAACTATAATAGATACAAATAAAGAAAAACTATTCTCTTCTTTCCTGATGTTCTTGGTGAAGAATAAGAAGAGAGACAAATTACAATATAATAAGCAATTATTTGGTCATGCATAGACAATGATTGTATTTATAAATACTTAAAGAGGAAAGTAGGAGAACCCTAAATCATACCCCTGATTCCAAACCCAGCACTCATCCTACAGAACTACAAACCATTGACAGAACGAACACAGGCATCATGATTCTTAGTCAAGCTGTCAGAAAAGATGAATGTGACATCACCTTAAAGTTCCTGGATGATTCCTTAGACCTTTCTATCATCTTGGCAGAGTTTGATCAGGTGATCAGCCAATAAATGACTGTCTTTTTGGCAGCACTTCCCAGGAGTTTTTTCTAATCAAAATCTCAGACTCTCCTAGGGACAGAACAGGTTTCCACTTGTTGTCTATGTGCCCATAAGGAATGTTTCACTAGGCAGTTAGTGGGTTTCCACCATCTCCCCACCTCGGCTCAGAATACCTCTCCTTAGACAAAGTCATTCAGTCTCTCTTTCAGAAGGAACCAAAATGCAGAAATCCCTGCCAAGCCAAAAGATTTGCTCAAGGAAAATTAAAATGACTAGCTAGAATTTGGTAAAAGAGTATTTGAGATGAAACCATACCATTTGGGAAAGTGATAAGAATTTATGAGATGAATTGTAAATCTTGCCATTAAGCAAACCAAAGAGTAAAGAAATCTGACCAATCTGACCTCACATCAGAGTTCTCAGCACAGAAGGCTCACCATGTGCACATACGGCTGGACTAAAGATTGTTTTAAAGAGCCCCTTAGGTACTCTGAATTTAAAATAAGTGTAATAACTCATTTTTAAACATTTTATATGATACTTGGATTCTTAAATATTCACATTACAAAATCAGAGAGTTTTAATCCATTCAAAAAAGTGTGTTGTCTAACTCTGCAAGATAATGATCATGTCTACATAGTAAAATTACAGTATATTTTTAACAGATATAAATGTTACTTTTTGACAAGACACAAGTAATGAATTTTATCGTATAAGTTCCTATTGGGTGATTATGATACAGAGTTTTATTTTTGCTAAAGCAATTACGAATGTCATGGCTGGATACCTGTGCCCATTAGTGGCTGGTTCTGTGTTTTTTTTAGGATGGTTATTGATCTCTCGCTGAGCTGAGATTCAGGTTTTATGCCAGATAGCTTGATTAATGGGTTGGTTTCTATAAGTGGACTGAATGGGGATAGAAAGCAGGGGCAGCCCGCTCTGCCAACCCCAAATCCGTCAAGACGCATAGCTCATTATGAAACAGTTATCAAGGATACATGAAAAATTAATTGGGCTCAGTTTGATTCTGAGAAGAATCGGCTTTCCACTTGGCGGGCCCCCCCCCCCCACTCTTTCCAGATGTTGTGCACCAGCCCCTGGAGAAACAGCAAAGGGAGATGTATTAATACATTGTATTGATTAGATCAAGACCCCTGACAGTTATTTGTAGAGATACCATCTGGCTGCTGTTCGAATTCCTTCACCAAAAACAGGACGTGACATGTTATTAATCTCAACTCTCTAAGTATAGACAGTTGCCTTTTCTGCTAAACCGCATTTTACCATTCCGTAGGAGATGGAGGCAGACCTGAAGGGTGCAGAAATTAAGGTTATTACACAAATTGAGCCATATGGTCCAAATATTTCAGCAAGAAAATTGCCAGGCAATAAAAATTGCTCCTGCCTTCCTAATGGTGTAAATTACAGTTTAACCATGGCTCTAATGATGTCCTTCTGCCGCGCTTAACTACTGTTACATGAAGGACATTGTTTTAAAAATATAAAAAACAAGTAAATGCCAGCAGCGTGTTTTACAATCTGTTAGTGTGTCATTAAGAACACTGTCAGAATTACATAAACATAATGGCAGGCAACCCAGCATACAAAAGAACTCATATGGAAATAGAAAGTGACTTCAAAACTCTCTTCCTTATCTCTGTAATGTCAAGAGCAAAGTCCCCTCTGGAAGTTTTCCAGGGTGAAAAGCCCTGTCCAGTGCTTTATTCTAATTTTTTTGTGCACCCCAACAGCAGTGTTTTCTAAACCGAGCTTCACAACTTATAGCGTACACATCTACACAAACCTCTCTATTTATGTACAAAAGACAAAACAGACCAGGGGAGGGGAGAGCTAACTAATTCTAAACTAATTGATAGAAGTTGACCTTTTTAAGTATTTCTGTTGTTGGAAAAAGGGATAAGGATCCACTATCTTTCTTAATGGTGACAAGTAGTATTGGAAAGTATAATTTCTGCTGTATTTCTGAAAAAACCCAATTCTGCTATTTTAGGCACAATTTTAAGAGAAAGCTCACTAAAGATAATCATAAACCTTTGAGAATTACATATAGACCATTACTGTTTGAGTAAAACTTGAACCCTTCAAATGTTTTTATACCTATTACACTAAAAACACCCCAGCACTTAAAAAAACAACATATAAGTCGTAAGGATATTGATGTTTTATTCTCTAAGATTGTATATTCTCTCCAACCTTTTGGTCTTCTAAGATGTTTGATACACAGCTTATTAAAGTAAAAGTCAGAAGAAAAGTTTATCATAATGAGAGATATATATAACTTAGAGGAAAACTACTTTTAATTCCTAGTGAAGATATATCTTTTTTTAAGCCCTTCTTATTTCCCCAAAGAGAGAAAGCACAGGATATAATTTTCCCTTTAAACTGAAAAAGAAAAAATATGGAGAAAAAAACAGGAAATCAAAAAGTGGAGTTTGCATGTATGCATTAGTATCGATGAGAAAAAATATTAAAGACCAGTTATTATTTCCTTATGGCACAGAGGACGGGGGGTGTGATCTGTTGACTGGAGCATTTTCTGCGTGGAACGGTCTTCCTCCAGGTGTCCCCATGGCTGGCTCCCACACTTCCTTCTGGTCTTGACTAAGATGTCACCCTGGGTGAGGCCTTACCTGGCCTACCTAGCGGCAATTTCATAGCCTTCCCCCATGCACACTTTCTATCCCTTTTCCCTACTTTATTTTTCTCCTTTATACTTAACTTTATCAGTATATATTTTGCTTGTGTATCTTGTTTATTGTCTGTCTCTCCCATCAAAAGTCCGCTGAGAACAGGGATTTCTGTTTGCTGCGTACCCTCCTTATTCCCAGCACCCAGCACAATGTCATTTTCAGATGTTCACTTGGGTACTGAATAAATGGACTGATGGAATGATGAAATCTCCAATGAGCAGGAGGTGATTTCATTTTACTTCTGGTTCCTACCTAAACCATTACGATATTGTACAATTTTTTTTTCAATTGCTCAGTAATGCTTTATATTTAGCCTAAAAGGAGATCTCTACATTCACAGCTAAATCTAATTGAAGAAGAATCATTTACATGTTCCCAGTTTCAGTCTATAAGCTGAGAACTTTCTGCATAAAACACGCTGTGGGCACTTTACACGGGCCATCTCATTTCATCTTAATAACTACTCTGTGGAGTATTTGTATCTATAATTTATTAGTGAGGAAATGAAAACTCAGAGACGTGAAGTAACATGCCCAAGGTCACACAGCCAGCATGGAGCTGTGATTCCTTTGCAGGCCTCTCTCCTTCTAAAGTTTGTTCTTTCTACTATCAGTGCTGTCTCTTGAATTATCACCCTAAAGGAACAAGATATTATTTATAAAAAGCTAAATATCAGTGAAAACCACAAATTACAGTGCCGTAGGACAAAGAGATGCCACATAGCTTGATATGACTTATTGCCTAGTACAGATATAGAAACCAACTGATAAAAGATTGAAAGAATGAAAGCCTCACTTGGAGTAGAAAGTTCAGAGGCGGCTTTGGGACAAGCCTCTGCTTCCTTTAAACAATGGGTAGCATTCAAATGGAAGTTAGGATGTGGACAAACATCATTACCTTATTCAGGCGAAGAAACAGGAGTCTGGTTTTAAAACATCTGGGCCGGCCCAGTGGCTCACTCGGGAGAGTGCGGCGCTGGTAGCGCCAAGGCCGCGGGTTCGGATCCTATATAGGGATGGCCGGTGCGCTCACTGGCTGAGCGTGGTGCAAACCACACTGTGCCGAGGGTTGCAATCCCCTTACCGGTCAGGGAAAATAAATAAATAAATAAATAGACCGTCTGATGGCAAGTCTCTGCTTCAGGAGGCAGACAGGGAACATTTTTCCAATCTGTCCCCATTTATTAGGCCAATATTAAAACAAATAATTTTTTTAAAAAATATAAAAATACTTCCAAGAGACACCTTACCAAGCTGTGGCATAAGGTGATCAGCAGTGGACCTGGGCTCAAGAAACGTGGATTAGAGAGATTAGAAGCTGGCTCTGGCTCTTTCCACTGTGTGCCTTCAGGAGGTGCCTCCTGCAGAGGGGCAGCCCTTGTGGAGGGACAGGAGCAAGCCAGCACCTGATAAACTGCGGTTAATATGATCTGAAATAGGTTTTCAGAGAGGAAATCAGTACCTGAAGATGTCAACATGTGATAAGGTGTTGACAGGGTCCTGTCTAAAGATACTAGTCCAGAATTTTTTTAAAAAAAAAGTAAAATAAAAAGTTTTCTCCTTTTCTCATTCTCTCGGCACAAGCATGCACTGCGTCACAAAATATGTTAGGAGAAGAATGGTCTTGGGGCAGCTGACCCCAGCATTGAGGGGTAGCAGTGGGGAACGAAGACAAGGCTGGCCAAGAGGCAGGCTGGTGGATGGGAAAATTAGAGCAGGTTTCTCCTCTGAAGCTCGACTTGAGATAACTAAACTTATTTAAAATATTACCCAAAGTTCATGATGTTCTAGCAATACCTCACTTAGTACCAGGCAGTACTGGATCAAAGCCCAAACCTCATCAGGTACAACTGTGATGTCGTCATTGACTTCATGACACTGCCTGGGGCCACCTCACCAGCCTTCAAAATCAGAATGGGGATTACAGCAAAGGCAATGAGGACACATGTCCAGTACCTGCCCTCGAGATGCTGAGGGGTGAGGGGGAGGCAAGTTGCTCTTCTGGTGTGTCTCACAGACTGAGCTCCAGACCAGACCTATGCTGTCATCTTTTCTGATCTAATCTTGTATAACATCTCATTTGCAAGAAACTAAATGTATAGCTAAAAGTAATCTATTAGTCTGTTTCTGTTGTTTATAACAGAATACTGAAACTGGGTAATTTATACAGACGTGAAATTTATTTCTTACAGTTTGGGAGGCTGGGAAGTCCACGGTCCAGGGTGCATATCTGGTGACGGCCTTCTTCTTGGTGGGGACTCCATACAGGGTCCCATGGTGACACATGGTATCACACTGTGAGAATGGCATGAGCAAGAGAGATAATCTGCTCACTTGCTCTCTTTATAAAACCACCAGAACCACTCCCTGATAACCCATTAAACTAATAACCTATTAATGGATTAATCCATTTCATGAAGGCAGAGCCCTCATGATCCAATTGCCTTTCAAATACCATAATCAGATTTCCCACCCTCTTGACACTCTACAATGGAAAGCAAGTTTCCAATACATGAACTTTTGGGAGACAGACACATTTAACCCACAGCAAGTAGCTTTCTAAATATTGCTGTGTACATTACACTGTGACTAATTTTCTTTTTCGTGGCCTACCACGTTTTAGAAATACGATAATTAGCACGTGTAGGTTGAGCACAATAAGGGCCTCAAGAGAGTCCATCTCTCTGTCCTTTCTGCCCAGATGTACCTGGTCACCGTACTGCAAGCCTGGGCATTTTTTCCTTAACAGAGTGATAATTATTTATTAGTGGAATATATGCTTATTATACCCAGAAATTAAAGTTGTTAGGGGACATTGTGCATCTAGGTCCCTATGGCTGGATGATCACATCTGTTAGAAATAAATCACTTTTAAAAAATTATATTAGTCTCACAGACGGTCAAGAATGGAGCAGGGGGAGGGAGGTGCAAATAGGGTGTGGAAGCTTGATTTTAAATCTTGTGAACTCGAGTGTGGTCAATATGTTGTCAGCACATTGCAGCGTTCAGACATCCACTCCATATTTCTCCCCTTTGAACCCCAGGTGGCCAATTAACAGTATGTGCTATTTATTCATTACAAAATAGGCAGGATAAATTGAATGGTTAGATTGGCTAATAAGAATTCCTAGCAAGGAGTAAAATAAAAAATGATGCATGAAGAGAGACCAAAAAAAAAAAAGAAAGAAAGAAAGAAACAGAAACACTTTGGGGAATTCCAGAAAATATCTGGAGGAATTTTTTTTCCTTAAATGTATCTGGAAATTCAACTGAAGCAAGAAAATTTAAATGGAAAGATTCCCTTTGAATAAATTTTCTTTATAAAATATATTCTCTCCAATTCCCGCATTTGTATTTCCCCAGAGTTCCTTTCCTTCCTAATGCAGAAAAACCGTCTTAAATTACTTCCAGCAATTATTAGTATCATGAGGGTGTTTTGATGCCTCATTTTTACAACAAGCCATGCGTTTTCCTTCCTTATTTGCCATTTGGAAGCCTCTCTATTTATCTCCAAGCTGCAACCCAGCAAATGAGAAACTTGTGAATTTACTTGATCTTGTGAATATCACTTTTGCAAATATGAAAGAACTTAAGAAGGGATTATAAAATGCTCTCTCTGTATAATTAAAATTCCATTGAAATATATAAATTAAACATATTAATTCGTGCATCTTCATTTTGTGGCCGTTCAAAGATTATATGCTTCTATATACTTGCCATTGATTCCTATAAATAACATTTTCTCCCCCCCCCCTTATTGCAAAATGTGCAGCAGGAGAAGAAACTGGCAGAAAGTGAAGGCTTGAGGGTTTTTAAACAGTTGCAGGAGTTACTTACCGTGCAGAGTTAGTAGATTGCATCCCTTGAGGATCTAGAAGCTGACCGAGGTTTCCAGTAATAAGAACTTCTGAACTTTCACCTTCAAAAATCCAAAAAGATGGTGTTAATGTTCTTTGTTTCCTAACTTTTGAATAACTTGGTAATTCTCGTTCAGAAAATGAAGGCTCTACATCTGGCAGCGCCTGAGAGCATGGCTCAGTTGAGTACACCCTTGAATGTCAAATATATCGTTTTCAAAGTCAATATTTGTTTCAGCAGTGAATGTTTCTGAAAGGAGATGACAATTTTCGTGTTTGCAGTTTAAGGAGTATTTGCATTTTTGAGGGATCACACTAAGTGCTCCATCCCAGTCAGACCCCTTTCTTTCCATGAGGAGAGCGCCCTCTGCTGGGCATGCGTACATACCATGTACCACTGCTAAGACGCTGATCGGTGCACTCCGTGTGTGAGCAGTTAGGACCTGAGCAAAGGTTTTCGGAAAACCCTTGCCCCTTACTGTACTAGAATGATTGCAAGAGTAGAAGTAGTCATAGTGCACTGTAGTTTTCATTTTACTGCTGTATTATTGCACCCTGTTGGGGGATACATCTGAGCATTTCATGTGTCCTACTTTTAAAATGCCCAGATGGTGGCTACGTGCTTTGGTTTGAATTGGGCAGTCCTCATCTTTCATGCTCTGTAGTCTGCCTCGTTATCAGAGAGACATGAGACAAGGAAAATTCTTCCATTTTTCAGCTCCTCTTCATCTGTATCTAGTCACCCGCAGTGAATGATGCACTTGCCCAATTGTTAAGATGACAGTCACCGTGATAACTGAACATCACTTCCTGGGATGGGGAGTTCCCTGCGTACCCACAGCTTCCCTCCCTGCACAGTGCCTTTTGCGGTGTAACTGATTACTTGCAATCTTGTAAGTAACACTGGAGTGAGAGGCGGTGTAAATATTTTATACCTTGCTGAAACTACTTATAGTTGCATTGGTCTTCTTTTTTTTTTTTTTTTTTTGTCTTTTTCGTGACCGGCACTCAGCCAGTGAGTGCACCGGCCATTCCCATATAGGATCCGAACCCGCGGCGGGAGCGTCGCCGCGCTCCCGGCGCCACACTCCCCTGAGTGCGCCACGGGCTCGGCCCGCACTGGTCTTCTTCACTCTAGTCTTTAAGCTTAACAGAGAATTTAAATCAAATCATTCAACCTGAGAAATAGTCAAAAGAGCTAATAAAATAAATGTAACAGTTTAACTGGGTAAAGTAGCCCAAGTGCACAATAGAGGTTTAGTATGATTTTCTGACATGCACATTTTATGGGGCTTTTGTCTCCAACTAGCTTCTTCAAAGTGCCATCCGGGCAATGACCACTGGTATCATTTTTACCAATAATAGTCAGTCCCACTTCCCACTGGGAAATTAGTCAAGAGAATGAGATTTTTTAAACACATTATCTTTAAGCATTTATCTTCTGAAAAGTATTACTGGACTTTGTGCATTAAAAGGCAACAACCTAAATGAGTTTTTTGTTCTTATTTTAGAACTTTATTCATCGAAAAATAGTGATCAAATTTAATTTCATTTTCAAAAAGGAAAAATATTTTGCTTGGTTTTCCTTCTTAATAATAGCTTTGCTTAAGGAAGAATGTTAATACAGGCCAGTGGTCTCCAAACATTTTAGAATGTACACTTCCACAGGTAATAATTTCTGGAGCACACGTTCTCTTCATATGTACATATACTTATTTATAAATTATATAATATGTGCTAGCTAACTAATATTATTTATACTATAAAAATAGACATCTTTTAAAGGACTTGATATAGATAAAATCACCAATAAAATATTTAATTAATCATGAGCTAACACTATCAATAATACCTACAGGCACAGTACACACTTACTGATGCATTATTAGTAATATTGAATGTCAGTCTGTCTTCTAAGTGGTCTCCCTGATAATTTTTTAAAATTTTGTGCACTTCTGGTCAACTGTGATTGGACCATCAGTATTCTACCTCATACCATGGCTGACAAAAAGCTTGAAGTAAGAAGTATCAAACTGGCTTTTATTTGTTCTTCATTTATGTTTGTGTTGTTAGTGTTATATTTGAATTGTGGTTTTTAATTCTTTCAAAAATATTGAAAGTCACCCATGTTTCTGAAGATAGTATACTTAAAACCAGGTAATATAATACATAATTATAAAATGGGACCATAATGGAACCAAAATGGGACTTATAATGGGGCCATAAACTATAATATATCACTCACTATATGCTAAAAGCAAACATGTAAATGGGATGAATATTGCCTGCTTCTCCATGTTGTAAAACTTTTATTCTTCCCTTTCCAAGGACTGATCCAGAATAAATATTTATTTATTAATTCATTCACTCATCCAGTCAGTATGTGTGCACACCTAATGTATGCCAACTGGGTATAAACCCAGTGAATAAACCAGACAAAAATCCTTCCCTCTTGAAGCTTTTATTCTAGTAGAGAGATAAAGACAAACATGACAGGTAACTGAAATGCATACATATGTACGATAAGGGTAACGAGAAAAATAAAGGACAGGTAGGGGTCAGAGGTGCTGTGTTGGTCAGTTTGGGGAATGTCGTATTGGCCAGTTTTGGGGAGTGAGAGAAGTGTGCTGGCCTATTGTTAGAGGGAAAGTGGTATTTAATATAGGGAGGCCAACGGAGGCCTCACAAGAAGATGACATTGGAGCTGAGATTTGAAGGAAGAAAGGACAAACGATACAGTTAACTAGAAGAATCTCAGTTTGGGGTGTAATCAGATTCTGGGCTTCTGGAGTCTGGGTTTGGTCCCTGGTTGGTCCAGTTAATCCCCAGGATCCATCAGCAGGTGCACTGACCTTCAGCCCAGGATTCTAAAATGTCATTTTAAACTGTGAACATCCCTTTGACACCTCTACAAAGGATAGATGAACGCTTCATTGCTTGGGAAGGTAAGATTCAGCCATCAGATAAATTTTGCAATATAGACATTTTCCCAGTTTCCATGCCTGTTATTTGAATCCCTAACCCTCACAAACTGGTAATGACGTCTTCCTGAATGCCAGTTCACCCCTGCCTATCTAACATTCTTCATATTTTCCCATGTATTCTTCAGAAATGCTCCATATTCCAAGTAAGCCAAAATAGGACTCATTTACTGAGAAGCAGAAATAAGTTTCTTCCAATCATATCCAGCTTCAAGGCCAAGAACCCTTGAAATGTCCCCAATCTTTCTCTAGTTCTTTCATAATCCTATTTTGATAATCTGTAGCCCAAAAATTAGACAGTAAAGGTAACCACCCGAACACGTTATATAAACAATAGTTAGCTAAAAGAAGAGAATGAACGTTTAGATACATGATGCAACAGAAAACAAAACCAGGTTTAGCGTAGAGAATTTATTTCTGCAATAGGTCAAGAGGCCAGTAGTGATATTTATGACTTCTCTCCTTTATCTCCCTAACTAGTTGAGGTAATTTGGCTGGTAAGATCAACCAAAGTCATTCCTAAAGGATCTGAGTTCTTGGTGGTCGTGCCTTCATAGGTTTGCACTGGTCTTCCTCTAACCTGGTAAGGTGGTCCAATAAAGGGAGGAAGGGACATGATTTCCAGGCTTCTCCCTGAGCTTCCCAACCTCCATTATGGAACAGCATTTCCTATTTTTTCCTATCAACCACCCAGACGTTAGTCTAAGCTGTTTGTTTGTTCTCCTTGCCTAGTAACATAGAACAATCTCAATGTCAAGGTAACAATTTTCTACATTCAAGTCCATGGAACCATTATAGAAGCATTTCCCTCCCAGATCTCCAAATTAGCAGATTTCAGAGTCTCGGTTATAGTAAACAGAAATTTTGCAAATTGGTCTTTAGTTCTTATTGTGTTTGAAAGGATGTCTCCCTTCCCCACCCTTCTACCTATACTTTACTCTGAAATTTCTGCGTCAGATATGAAAGTCAAATTGCTACTTGTAAATTTCCTTCAGATTCTACTTCTATGAATTTTAAGTTGAATTGTTTAAATCTTGCATTGAATGATACAATTCTACTGCTCTATCACAGAGATCTAGTACATTTCCTATATTTGGTATTTAAAGCCCACCCTTTCCATAGAGTAGTGGTAGTTTCTTATGCATACACCTTCAGTGCTTCTTTTCCATGTGTTTCTATTCTGGTATTATGAATGTGTCTTACATTCCTAATGGCTTGCAGTTCCTAAAATTCAGGATTTGCATATTTTTTACTTTTTCTTCTCCCTCCCTTTAGTGCCCAGCACTGTGCTAGAAAAAGAGTAGATGCTAAATAAAATATCTAACTGTGGGTTTAACTCTTAGACCATAAACCGATCTTAGCACTTCTCTTGGCTGAGAGCTTTAAGCAAAGCATGAAAATCGAATTTAAACAATTGCCCTTCGGAATTAAAAAACCCGGTGTTTCCTTAGGTGCTCCTATTAGCAAGGATCAGATTGAGAGCACTCTTATGAGTGCCAGCTATGTGCCTATTTTCACAAAGGTCATCTGGTTTAGTCCTCACAAAAGCCCATTAGAAAGATATTAATTGTTAGACTTAGAAAAAGTAGGAAATTTGCCTAAGGTCCCCCTAGTGTGAGTGACAGTCAGGACTTTCTGATTCTGAGTCAACTGCTGCTTTGATTAAAGCAGCTGGAATCTCAGAGTTTGCCTCATTCCCCAGATGTTAGTCCAGGGCCTCTCAGAGAATTTTCCTGCTGCCCATGAGACAGGAAGTCATTTTTGTCTCTTTGCTGAGATAAGCCAAGCAAAATAATAGATAGTAGAACAATTAATAATGCATTCAAAATGCCAAACTCATAGCACACTTTCTATTTTCAGGGAGTTTTTTTTCTTTTTTGTCCAAAAGTCTAATAAAAATGATTGTGTAAAATTAAAAACAATTTTTCATCTGCCTAAATAAAAATAAGAACCACAACTTCTAGTTCTCAGAACAAATAAGAAAAGTTGTTTTTATTTTTAATTAAGTATGCTTAGCTTAACTACATTTTCTCTTAAGGTATAATGACTAAACCATGATCATTTCTTTTTGTTTATTCATTTAAAACGCAAATAAAAGCAGATAATCAATAGATCATAATCTAAAACTAGAGGATTTACAAGTTAATAAGCTTGAGTCAATAGATATTCCATAACAAAGCTCTCAGTGCTGAACCTGACATAATTTGCTTTGCACTAAGCTGGTTGACTTAATGCTTTAATTTAATTCCAATATTAACGGCAAAATCCAAAGAAAAGGGGAAAATTTAAATCCTATTGAATTAAATTATTTTCCAAGGAACAACTCAATATCATGCCACAGCTGCTTAAGCGTGCTTTCAATGTCTGCCCAGACACCTGGGTTCTGATTGTCGATAACCAGTTAACCCTTTGGAGCTTGTTGCAAGTGAACCGTGGAAGTTTCTCAGTGGTCTTTCTTTGCAGTTGCTTTTCTGTTAGCCTCAACTGTCATCAGATTTTCGTTTCATAATGTCAGCTTTTTTTTCCCCCCTGACTTATGGCCAAATCATTGGAGTTATTTTTATTTGAAAAGCAATCTCTGTCTCCTTCGAAATTATCATCCAGCCTCAATCCCCAAAAAGCAGAGCAATAGGCAGGCCTAAGTCAAAGAGCAAAAGGAAGCTTTTTTTGGTTCCCTGAAAGGAAAACGTGAGATGCTGTTTATATCAGGAAATGGCATTCGATGGCTTCTGCTTTCCAAAGCTTGGTGGTACCAGAGGAGGTGGTGAGAGGGACATGATGCCATATCCAGCAGACCTTCAAGGTTATGAGCACAGACTCTCCAGTCAGATTGCCTCCAGTCAAATCCTGGCTCTGTCCCTTATAATTATATGACCGTGGACAATTTGCTTCAACTATCTTTTCATCCATTTCCTTATCTGAAAAATGAGGGTAATAATAGTGTCTATCTCATGAGGTTGTTTTAAGGCTTAAACAATTTAATATACATAAAGTACTTGAAAAGCACTCACTGTTATAACCCTTTGAGATACTCTTAAGGAAAAGAATTAAAAGCATACAGAGCTTCTGCTAAAAACAGTTTTGAGAATAGCAGCATCAGTCACTGAGCAGTTATGTGTGCACAGCTAAGGTCCTGAGTACCCTGTTTGTTGTCATCCTCACGACATTGTGAGCTCATAGTCTGGTTTTGCTTTGTGCCATTGCTGGGTCTACTGCAGACAGGGTGGCAGTGTGTTTCAGCTGCCTCTTATCTAGACCAGCTTTACCTTTTTGGTCCCATTAGTGCTGTGACCAAGAACAAGTTAGCTCACTTTGCTGAAGTGGACTAGCAGCTATGCACTGGCTTTTTACCATAGGGTAAAAGGGTATTCAGAAAGGGGACTCGGAAAACAGAACAGAAATCTCTTTGATTTTTACGATGAGCATCTTTTCACATTTCTCCATCTCCTGTGCAGCTGACAATGTTTCCATTGCTGTAGGTGGCAGTTGTTAAACACTTGGCATTTCCTGAGCCTGCACAAACTTGATCAGTGCCCGTCAGACTCCCGTCACTTCAGTCGAGTTCTATGCACTGTTGGCACTTCACACGTTTAGCTTAATTGTCACTTAAGGTGTCTTCAAAAAGATTACACTACGATTTGGCATTAAGATGAAAAGTTATTGTGTATGCAAAAAGTAACAGAAACAACCACATCATATACTACTTTAAAAAGAAAAACCTATGCCCATGCAAGTCTAAAGGAATCTTTCAATAAATATAAAATTAAAATTCTAAGTGATAAAAAAGCATTGTATCCTCATTCAATTAGAAGTATTTTTTTCTTTCTTACAAATACATGAAGTAGTTTTTTAATAACTGTGTTTTTAAATAGATGGAATGCTGAATTTTAAAAAAAGAGGTATATCCCTTGACAAATGTTTTTTTTTAAAACAGCTAGCATATCGCCAATAAGATAATGTATTTAAATAAAAGATAATTTATTCATTCGGCAGAGATCTATTGAGCACTCATATGGTGCCAAACACATTTTGTATCCCTAGTCTCCGTCCTCTAAGAGTTCAAGGTCTAGTGGGTAGAAAAGGCAGGTAAACAGATCACTGTAGTGCAAAAATGCCACATACAACATAAAGAGCCAAGAGGAGAAATAAGTACATAACTGTCTGGGGAGTCAAGAAGCTCTTCCAAATGGAGATGGCATTAAATTTGTGTTTTTAGGGATGGTCAAGAGTTGCCAGACATGGAAGAGCATTTTGAGAAAAGGGGAAATCATGAGCAAAAGCAAGGCCTCACTGAAGAGTTGTAACGGGTCTGTGTCCTGAGGTTGGGGAGCAGGGTGCGATGGACTAAGGGCAGGGCATGGAGTGGCAGGGAACATGCCCGGAGAGGCAGGCTGCAGAAGTTCTTGCTGGTAAGGACAGGAAGCCCACGCCACAAGTGCTTCCTGACCAAATCTAGGCTCTCGCATCTCTCTGATTTTCAAATTAAAAAAGTTGGAACGTTGTTGTTCCACTTGACTCTGGCATTGACATAGGATCTGGAAGAGCCAGTAAGTGATGTTGGAAAGCTCCAAGGCCAACAATTAGCTCTTTGTACCTGAAGGAACTATGACTTCTTTTCCTTGAAGCTACATGGACAACGACGGAGAAAACAACCCGAAAGCAGGATGTGGGCCTCTCATATAGAAGTAGAAGTGGGATTATAGAGAGAGCAGCCCCAAAGACTCGAAAGTTCACTGACACATAGATTTGAACAATAAAGTGCCTGATTCTGCCACATTCATTTGAAGTGAAGGCTTCAGGACTATGTCAAAACTAAAGGACAGGGTGGTAATCAGGTCAATAACCAGCCTTTGCCAAGAGCAAATCTCTTCCAGAGACAACCATAGAGAGTCGTATTTAGCTATGCTGTCATCTAATTCCAGAGATAGGGGCTGCACTGGAAGTGTTTTGCAATGAGCACAGCATTCTCTCACTGAGATCCACCACTATTTATAATTTATGCTAAAGAAGGACTCCTAGGGGCACAGGTCTCTATCAGTTGACCCTTCTCTCTTCAGCAACAGAAAATCCATTGCCTGGCTAACAACCCGTCAGATCCTCTCTTTCTAAAGACACACAGGCATGGTGGTCAGATGGTTATGAGCACTAAGGTTGAAAGATTGTTGAGACTGGGAATTGATAGCCATACTGGGCATTAAGGAAAGAAAGCAAGCAAGATAAGAGCAAAGGAAGACAGAGGAAAGTTATCATGTGGTCCCTGAGAGACAGAGGAAGTTCTGACAGTTTGCCAGTTTCAAAGAGCCAAAGCTGTGTTTTATGTGCTTGGGTTCTATTTTAACACTTTCTTTTTTCTAAAACCAGTCTAAATGAGTTTTTATTCCCTGTAACTAAATATTCCTGAAGAGAATATTAACTAGGCCAATTCCCACCTTTCATGTAACTGTAGGTTGTAAGATTTGGAATCTGGCTGTCAAATTTCTTATTGGAAAATACCTTTGATTTTTGTGTTTGATCCTCACATTGCTGAACTCTGTAACACTTTGTTTTTAAATTTCTTTGACCTTATAGGTAGTCAATACCATATATCTCATGCTTCAAAACCCATTTACCTTGTATTAGTCAGGATAGGATAGGACAGGATGGGATAGGATAGGATAGACTGGAGTAACAATTAAAACTTGGTGTCTCATTGCTAAACACAATGAAAGTGGGAAAATGAGAGGAAAAATTGGCCCCCCTTCTCTACCTTATGTCAGCACTAGATCTTAATAGGGAAGAGCATGTTAGGCAGTTCTGCAAGGTGTTTCTAGGTTCAGACCTGAAAGTAGCTTACACCTGCTGTCCACATCCCACTGACCAGGATTAGTCACATAAACTCCATTTAGGAGCAGGTACACTGGGGAATGTGAAAAAAAAATAAGTAGATGTTTGGTGAGTAGTAATCTCTGCCATACACTTCTCTTTTTGTTCTCATCTTGTGGTGCCTAGGATCACCTGTGCAAAAATCAGTAGATTATTTGTTATATTAACAGGAGGACTTTTAAAACTTTATCATTATGTATGATTGTGCTATATGATTTTAGTAAATACTGTTTATCAAGTTAAAGGCAATTTCTACTTTCACTTGGCTAAAAGATTTTATCATGAATGGGTGATGAATTTTGTTGAGTCTACTCATATTATCAAATGTAAATCACCTTTTCTAAGGACTAAATCCTATATGGTCGTTGCTATAGAATAAATGTTTGTGTCCCTCCCTCCAAATTTGTACGTTGAAATTCACATCCAATGTGATGGTATTAGAAGGTGGGGCTTTTGGCAGGTGATTAGGTCATGAAGGTGTAGCCCTTTCTTCGCTACATAAAAGTTCAGACACATCTTTGATTCATCTTTCCTTGGCGCTTCCGATTAAAGTGGGATATACTATAGTTAAGCAGTTCTCAAAGTGTCGTCCATGAACCACCTGGAGAGTCCCAGAAACTCTTTCAGTTGATCTGTTTGTTTAAAACTATTTTTCTATTAATATTAAAATGTTATGTGTCTTTTTCACTCATCCCCTCATGAGTGTATAACAGAATTTTCCAGAGGCTGCATGATGTGGGAAGATATTATCCCTCTGATAATGGCTAGAATATTTACTTCTGTATTGTTTACCTTTAAAAATTTTCTCCACTTTAACTTTTAATATGGGAAAGATTGATAGGAAACAAAAGCTTTTTAATATTCTCAATTGTTTTTAAGAAACCGGGTCCCGAGACCAAAATGTTAGAGCCACTTATATATTGGACAAGTGCACTTGAGCTCAATATAGTACAGGAATAAAATTATAACTCTGCCACTTGCCAGCCGTGTGACTTGGGGCAAGTTACTTAACTGATCTGAGCCTGAGTTTCCCGATGTGTAATAATACCAACCACATAGCTTCATGTGAAGATAAAATGAGATAATACATAGAAAGTACTTTACCCTCGGTCTGACATAGTAGGAGCAAACAACTTTGCTTAAAAATAATCTGTCTTAGGAAGACTACACAAGAAAATGGTAAACTGATAATTTTGGTTACCAGTGGGGAGGAGAACTGGATGACTGGGGCATGGGGAGAAGGCAGGGAAGAGACAGAGAATTTTCATTGTATATGCTTCACTTAGAAGGAATAATTTATCAAAAGTAATAATTTACTTAAAAATTTAAAAAAAAAAGAATTACCGTACTCCTCATAGATACAAAACTGATAGTTTATACACAATTTCTTTTTTTTTTTTTTAACTTTGCTGTTGCAAATCTATCTGTGCAAACAGCTAAGCATGCAATGATAGTGGTTCTGGGTATAAAACAGTGCTTTGCTACGGATGCCACAGCTAACTCAGAGTTCATTGGCTGAGGCCTGAGCATACGCATATCAGTTTGCCATATACAAATTTTTAGCTGACCTGGTTTCCACATACAAAGTGAGAAGGAAGTCCAATTTTTAAAAAATGTTTAAAATATTGTACCTTTTAATATTAATTATTATACCTTTCTTTTCTGCATCGTCAACCTCTATCTCATTGAAAAATTCCTATCAATTAATAAATGTGCTCTGGAATCTCCCATTTTTTTTAAAACATGGCTCCACAGGCCCCTTCAGCTACCCTCCCATGTCCTGTTTCCCTTTGCAGCTAAACTCCTCTGAAGAGTTATGTTAATAGTCAGTGTTTCTAATTCCGCACATCTGGTTCTCTCTTCCAATCAGGGCTCCAGTCAGGGCTCTGTCCCTATCACTCCACTGAATGGCTTAGGTCAAGAAGACTTGCCACCAAACCCAAAGGTATTTCTGTGCACATCTTGCTTAAAATTTCAGTGTCATTTGATACTGCTAACCACCTCCTTTTATGAAATACCCTCTTCTTTCCTTTTCCGTGAGATCACACCCTGCTGCTTTTCTTCCTGCTTTACTGGTCTTGTCTGAGCTTCCATTACTGATTCCTCTTCTGCTGCCATCCTGCTCAGCCCCAGCCTGCTCTGCCCGAGTTTGTTCCTGTGCCCTCTCCTCTACTTGACCTACACTCTACTAGACTCTTCTTAGACTCTCTCTTCTTAGACTCACTCTACACTCTCCACCCCATCCCTTCAGTTTAAATTCCATCGACTTTCATCGATAGCAGGACTATTTCTGGAGCATTTACTTTATACCAGCCACAAATAAAGGCATTTGGGATGTATCAGAGAACAAAATAGATGCAGTTTCCTGCCCCAGTGGAGCTTACATGATAGTAAAGAGAAACAGGCAATAAGTAGTAATTGTAATAAAAATATATATGGTATGTTGCAAGTGTTGAGTGCTTTGAAAAAGAAAAATATAAAGCAAAGGGAATCAAAAGTAAGAGGAGGTGGGGAAAAGGGTAGGCAGGCTGCAGTTTTAAATAGGAGCCACCCATTGAGAAGATGAGCTAAACGTACCCATGCAGACTTGCAGGTAAAGGGATTTGGAGGCACAGGAAACAGCCAGTACAGAGGCCTCAAGGCAGGGCTTGCTTGGTGTACTTGAGAAACAGCACAAGATCAGTGTGGCTGCAGTGCAGTTTGCATGGGGAGGAACGGCAGGAGAGGATGTCAGAAGGAAAATGGGCAGGAAGAACAGGTTTGTAGTCTGGATAACATGGGGAGCTACAACAGAGTTTTGAGCAGAAGAATAACATGATCTGACTTAGGTTTCAAAATTCACTCTGGCTGCTGTGTAGCTGGTGTGGCTAGTGAGGGTTCAGGGTTAAAGACTGGAAGGCTAGTTAAAGAGACTATGGCAGTGGTAGAAGTGGAAGGGAATGGCCTGGATTGGGGTGGTAATTGTAGAGGTGGTGAGAACTGGTAGGATTCTGGATGTATTTTGAAGTTAAATAAATCCAATCCTATTTCCTAATGATTAGAAGTAGGTGTAAGAGAAAGAGAGGATGATTCCAAAGTTTTCGGCCCAAACATTTAGAAGGATGAAGTTGTCAACTGAAAGAATGGGTGACTGCAGGTGCCACACTTCTGGGGTGCATCAGACACATTTGTCAGGGAAGCTAAATGCTATGGGTTTGGAATAGGGGATTTCTTATAGGAATTAGACCTCATGCAATTGTGGGAAGAACTGTAGGAGCAAAGATCCAGGGAGAGGAGTAAGAAGATGGGTCAAGGAGCCGACCTAAGAACCATCTGGCTGCTGGCTTGACTTTCATCCCCCAAATCTCACACAAATTCCTCTTTAAACCATAATCATACAGGAGTTTCCTACTGCCACATAACACATTACCACAAACTTAATGGCTTAAAAAACAACACAAGTTTATTATCGCACAGTTGCCATGGGTCAGGAGCCTGATTCCTTGTTCATGATCTCACAAGCCTACAACCTAGATGTTGTTGGGCTGCATCTGCATCTGGAGGCTTGTCTTCTAACCTCATTCGGGTAGTTGGCAGATTTCCTTGTGCTTGTAGGACTAGGGCCCAGGCTTCCTGTCGGCTGTTGCCCCTTGGGTCCCAGAGGTCACCCACAATTTCCTGCTACATGTGTTTTTTTCACAAGCCCTCTTGTAACATGGCAGTTTACTTCTTTAAGATCAGTGGGAGAATTACAGTTTTATTCTGCTAAGATGATGTTTTCCATATTCATGGGAGTGACATCCCATAACTTTGCCATTTTCCATTGATTAGAAGCAAGTCACAAATCCTGCCTGCACTCAAGGAGAGGGAAAATGACGTAAAGGCATGACTCATGGGAGGGTCACCTCAGGGTTTGTCTGCCACAGAAGGGGATTCTGAGATATGCGGTTCCACCTTAACCAATTTGACATGATACAAATGACACAGAAGGGAAAATAAAGAGATCTTAGTGAGACTTGCTAAGTTTGAATGTATTAGAGATCCAAATGAAGAGGTTGATAAGACAGTTGTCTATGAGACTGGATTTGGGGAGAAATGTCCATTGACTCTCAAATGTGTATTTCTAGCCCAGTCTCTACCCAGAACTATAGATTCATAGATCTGTCTACTTGGCATCTCTAGCTTTACAAGGCCAAAATTATTCCCTTCCTCTCTAATTCTGTTACTCTTTCAGGCTTTCTCATCTCATTTAATGTTACCACCATCTACCCTTTCTCTCAAGGCAAATACCTAAGAATCTTCCTTGATTTCTCTCTTTCCCTCACCTTCTGCATTCAACCCATCATAATCCTGTTGACTCCACTAACAAAGTATACATCGATCCACTTAGTTCTCTCTTCATCATGACCACCCTAGACCAAGCCACTGTCACCTTCCCTAGATTTTTGGAAAAGCCTGTTGGGTTTCTCCCACTCCCTCTCTTGACCCCTATTATGGACTCACTTATGACCTTTAAAATTCATGTGTTGAAGACGTAACCCCCCAGGGCTCTGATCCAATAAAACTGGTGTCCTTATAAGAGGAGGCAGAGATAGCAGAGATTCTCTTTCTCTGCACACATGTGTAGAGACCATGTGAAGACACAGCTAGAAGGCAGCCACCTATGAGCCAGGCAGAGAAGCCTCGCAGACACCATCCCTGACAGCCACCTTGATAGACTCCTAGCCTCCAGAACTGCAAGAAGGTACACTTCTCTTTTTAAGCCACCCAGTCTGTGGTACTTTGTTATGGAAGCCCAAGTAGATTGGTACAAGGGTCTCCGTAGATTCTTCACACAGCAGCCAAGGAGCTCTTAAAACCTGAATTAAATTGTGTCACTCCCTGGCTTAAAGGCCTTCAGTCATTTTCCACTGAAATTGGACTCAAATGCCAGTCTGCCTTGGCCTGCAAGTCACTGCGGGACTTTACCACCCAGCCCCTGCTGTCACTGCAGCTTGACCTCGTGCCATTCTCCTGACTTGCGGGACTCAGTCATACCAGCTTCCTTCCGTCAGCAGCAACACTAAGTCTGTCCCCACTTTACAGCTTCTCTACTTGCTCTTCCTTCTGCCTGAAAGTTTCTCCCTGATTCCCCCCACAGTTGTTTTTTCCGCATTCATGCCTCGATGTAACTTCCTCGAGGAACTTTCTTGCCCACCAGGACTCTCGCTCACTCTCCAGCACCGAAGCCCGCACTCAGGAGCGTGCCACTCTCCCTAGTCCCCCATAATCTACCTCAATTTCTAATTCTCTCTCTCCTTGCTTGAGTATTTCCCACTTTTCCTCATTGGAACGTGAAGGTCAGGAGGTGCCTTGTCTGTCTTGCTTTCTGCCGTCTCCTCAGAGTTTAGGAGGGTGCCTGGTGCATGGAAAGTCCTCAATAAATATGTGTTTAATCGTGGGTTGAATAAATACAACACTGTGGCTGGGATAAAACTCTTTTAAATGGATTTTAGTACAGTTTTGCTAGAATTTCCATAAAATAGATGATCAGAGTGGAGTTGCAGGGTCACAGAGCATGCACATTTTTAATTCTGATAGATCCGAATTACTGCTTTTTAATATTTGGTGTGACTGATTTGCCAGTTTAAAATTTAATTATCGTGAATTTAATGTTTTTTTTTACTCTTCTTTGAAAAATGAACCATTTCAAAACCACTCTCTTCTTTCCCCAATGTTTTTATGGTAACTGAGGCATCATCGTTCATTTTACAGGAACTCTAGCCTTTGCTTTATAGATTAAATTGCTACAGTCAATTTGTTCATAAAGAAAATGTCTGAGTTGAATCTTCTTTTCAAATTGACCCCCCATTACAAAATGAGTGATGTTCTTCAATGAGAGAAAAAAAAATAGCTTCCCCCTTTCACACATCATTCTTCTCTTCCGAGTGTAGATATTTGTTCCAGGAAAAGCATGAAAGCAACACACAGCACTAACACATGAGCACCCCAAGCTGAATATTTTAAGTTTGAAATTTACACTTGTTACCACAAATGGTCCCTGGATAACTCATTATAATTATATATAAATAATCACAATTATCCGAAGAGAGGATTTGCATTTATACTTTCTTGAAATCTTTCCGATTAAGTTCTATAACATTGGTTAGAACTCAGAGCTGAGAATGCTTTAACATTTGTGTGTACCTTTGAGTTAGCCTCATTCTGTTACCATTCATCACTAACATCCTCCTGCTGCCTTGTAGCTGTTTGATCTGTACAAGGGACTGGGGCAAGGGATGGATGGCTCTGCACAAACATGTCATTACGGTCAGGACAAATCATAGTTCAGGTATGTGAGGTTCTGAGAGTGGAGCAGGACAGAGGAGAGTATAATTGGTTTTAATGCCATCCAGTTGTTATAATCTCCACCTCAATTATGATCAAAAGAAAAACACTTGTGCCTAAAGAAAAAAATTTTTAAATAGAGCAAACGAATAAAGATTTTTAAAAATCTCATTCCTGAGTAAAGTACTCTCCTATTACTTTGAGCAAATGACAATCTATATTTATTGGCTGAATACAAATTGAATGAATTAATTAATGGATTCTCGGTGGATGTATTATTTCATCAGTCACTGACCATGATTTATACCACAACAGGGCAGAATTTTAAAGTTCTTCCATTATTCCTTCAAATTGCATTGAAGAGCTCTTTCCACATAATTAGTTCCTAAAATTTTTACCTAATGTTACTTATTGTTTCCTAATAAATGTAGTGCAAAAACTTTGGGGTGACATTCACACCCTCTCCAATCCTGCTACCAATCCCTTTCCAGCTACAACCCCCACTATTCCCCTCCCCCCACCACACTTCAGCTACAATAAACCACCAGTGCTTTCCCAAATGTATCCTGCACTTTCTTCCTTCTGTTCCTTCTTCCAGTTCCTCATCTATTTTCATTCACTCAAATTCTACATCTTACCTGGCCTGGAACAAATGCCATTTCTCAATTAAGTTTTCCCCAAATCCTCATCTCCTCCCTTCCAAGTTGAAAGTATCCCCCTCAGTATTCGCCTGACACTCATTAACAACATTACCGCACTCTGAATTGTTATCTATATACATTATTGATCTGCTTGGTTAGATTATAAGCTCCCAAATCAAGGGCCTGTGTTATCCATCTTTTATTCCCACTGCAACTTTAGAGTCTTTTACGTAGAAGATGCTCAAAAGTGTTTGAAGGATTGAAAGGAGCTGTTGACCAACAATTCTAAATGTTTCCACTGACCATTTTGGCAGCTTTGTCATACCACTTAGTGATGCCACCTAGCACATACACACTTGTCATGCACGTGAAACAATAGGCCATGAACCTAAAGGGCATTTTGTTCTATCATTCTGGTTTGCGAGTTGATCTTTGAATCCAGAACAACTCTGTTGTATATATGTGTGACATCAATAGATGTCTTTTTTGTCCCACCAGCTTATGTAGGCAGAAATAGCACTGGTAAAGTGTGCATGTGAAATTAGTGAAAATTTTCTTACGGCATTAATGTTTTATGGGCTTTGAAGTCTCATGCTTAGATAACCATGGTTAAGTATCCAAGTTTGATATTTGGCTAATGGATAGTAAAGAGATAATTTTTGTATCAAGGCTGACTCGATTTTTGCAAAATAAGTACTAGATAAAAATAGGTTGATCAGCCTTTGGGGAACTCAGATACTAACTTTATAAATGGAAAGGAAAAATAGCCCTACAGAACCCATGCCTCCAATTATCTAGCTTTCAGAAACCTAGAAAAATATTTTGTGTTGAGTTGTCAGCATTACTGTGTATAAAAGTCATCCAATTGACTGGGTACACCTCGCTCAAAGCCGTGGCTTTTATGTAATGGAAAATGAGAGCCTGAGCTGCTGCTCATGTTTTATTTGTAACCTAAAACAGAAACTGGCTTTTGTGTATAACCATTCCTTTAGTTTATCATTATGACAAGGTAAAATATAACTTATAATTAAGCATCTGAATGGTTCGACTAAAGAATACAGAAGTTTATATATTTAAATGTAGGTAGGTTCTTCTGGAGCTCTCTTTGGACAAAAAGGAAAACTTTTGAGGTGACTTGCTCTCTGGATCTCGGAATTCATGATAACTAAGGAGGCAAAGGAACCCTACCAGCTGGTTAGGATTTGTAAGTCTAAACTCATCCATTTTAGGATGAGGAGCCCAGGATAAGGGAGAACAGTAAAGGCAAAGGCAGAAGAAATCCCATCAGCTTGGAATGAAGTTGCTGGTGACCAGGAAGATCAACCCTTTACAAAGTGTAATAGGCTCACATAATACTCTGCTGATGGGCACAGTAGTTGCTGCATATCGCTGTTTTGGTTCATTACCAAGAACAGGGTAAAAAGATTCCTGAGGGCTAAGGTAA